>NW_013952625.1:184076-194297 GCF_001266775.1 Austrofundulus limnaeus
TCCAAGCAGACAGTTTGCTAAAGTAGACTTGCATAAGAGAAGGCAGGAACTGCAGAGAGACATTTGGCTCATGCATCAGCTGAAGGCCTTGAACCAGACGTTGAGCAATCTGTTTATTCCTCGCTGAACTCGAACTCGTGCTGATAGAAAGATAGCCATTAGCATTCAGCGCCCACTTCTTTTTTCTTTCATCTCTAAAGAAATATCTGCAAACCACAATCACTTTGGTTCTATAAACTTCAAAGACAAAGGCTTATCACCTAAATATACATTTTAGAGGAGATGTATTTAAAAAAAGTTTACCTTTCTGAGCTCAGCTTTATAAATCTGTGACGTCAGAACCAACATGATAAATCTGTTCATGTTTAGGCCTCCACTTGGTTTAAAAACATTTTATTTTGTGAGCAGTTTCAGACGTCACTTCTTTAATCCAGAGATAAAAGAATCCTGCTGCATTAACTGAACCTCAAAAACTGTTTTAAGTTCTTGATTTCTGTCTCACTGTTAACTGCAAATTATCAGAAGAAACACATTTCACTAAACTTCAGAAATAAGAGTTTAAAATGGTCAACCAATACGTTTTATAACACAAAGTTTATATCCTATTTAGATTTTTTAAAGAAACCAAACTAATGAAATAAAAATCATTTGGAATAAGCTCATAAATCAGTTTCTAATATCAGCCTTAAAAAACATTAAATAAAACAAAAATAAAATTAGTAAATCACAGAGGTTATAAAGTCATRTGTCAGAGAAATTATTGCAACTGGTGTTTTAAACATTCACATACAGTATGGTATAGAAACCTTAGTCAGGCCCAGGTCTGGCCCACACAACGCACTAATAACACTAACAAGAATGACTGCCCTTTTGTGGTCTAGATGTGGTTTGCCAGAGGTGGTCCATGCATGGCCCAGCATCACATGAACCAAACCACAACCGGGCCAGTGGTGGCAATGACAGATTTGGGCCACCTAAACCTAAGCACAACTGGGCCAGTGGCGGCATTGACAGTTTTGGGCCACATAAACCAAACCACAACCAGGCCAGTAGTGGCGTGCTATCCTAAAAAACAGTGCCATCATTGCCAGACCTGGCCCACATTCGGTTGGCAAACCACTTGCATGCCAGCAGATCTGACCCACATCACCTGATTTTATTTTCAGAGTTTGGCCTTGATTTTTCATCATGAGACGATCTCAACTTTAAACTCTGACGTAATGTGGCGGGTGACATGAATTTTCTTCAAAGCTAGGCCTTTTGTTTTTCCTCTTAATTCCTCCTTACATAAGAGGCTCAAGCAGCCAGACGTAAGAAACACGGGGAGATGTCAGAGCGGAGAGGATAATTCACAACTACTGAACAATATCTAACTTTTTCCACATGTGGGTGAAAGAAAAGAAATGAGTTCTTAGCTATCGACTGAGTTTGAGCATTTAAAAAAGTCAGTGGCTTTTTGTGGACTTTTGAAGAGACCAACTGTGCCTGTGTGCTTGGAAGTCCAGATGTGTGTATGCTACACAACATGTCAGCAGATCTGCAGAGCGATGTTTGACCTGATAAAACAAATTTAGTTTCAAGCACTTTTAAGCACTTGATCTGAAACCAAAAATAGCACATTAATAAACAAAATGTTACAAAGTGTGCAACATGGGCTCGTTTAACACACGACTCATTGATAATATTTAAAAAAGGTTAAAAGGCTAACATGTTGATAAAGTAAGACTGAGAAGTTAAAATAATATTATAGCAGAATACTGGTCTGAGCTTTTGCTTCAGTTCTATTCAGTCTAAAATATAACACTGTGCTAAACTATCAGATTTAATCAATTTTGAAATGTTAATATGTTTAAAAAGCCAGCAGAGGTGTTTATTAAATATTTGAACTGATGCAATCCCCCATCAGTAAAGAGACCATCAAGAGGAAAAACTGTTGTTTAACCAGAACAAACAGGACAAACTTAGAGTATTTTACCGGCTGTTATCAGCTCACGGCTCAAAAGCATGCCTCTCTGATGTTATGGGGGTGCATTAATGGCTATGGTATGAGCAGCTTACACATCTGGAAAAGAACCATCAGTGCAGAAATGTAAATACATGTTTAAGAACATGTTTTCCCGTCCAGATAAAGTTTTTTTCTTCAGAGAATGTTTTGCATATTTCAGCAAAGCAATGCTTAAAAAGCATTATAACTGCAGGACCTCGTAGTATAAGAGTCTAAGGGAAGAACTGATCTGCCTGCAGTCTATGCCTCTCACCATATGAAAACATTTGGTGCTTCACGAAAGGAAAACTCCAGCAAAGACCAAGAATTGTTGAACAGATCAGACAAAAATGGGACAACATTCCCTCCACAACTCCTCAGTTCTTGTATGTTTACTGACTGCTGTTAAAGCAGGTTATTGTTACTTTTTTGTGATGCGTTGCTGTCATCAAATTGTTTTCTAAAAATGTCACCTTTATTTAGTTTAAACATTTGTTTATTATGATCCACAGCTTCCAAAATATTAGTTTATGATATTCATAAAATCACTACGTTCTGTTTCTAACTTGAGGTTTTTGAACGTAGCACCATTTTTATTCTAATCAAGCTTCTTGTTCATTCAAACTTTTGTTTCAGTTTTATTCAAAACTGTACAACAAAGGTCTGGCAGATATATGAGTGAACACTGAAGGTTAATGAAAAACTGTATTTTTGTCACTTTACAGCCATAAAATACAGTTTAAAGTGATCATCTGTAAGTAGGATATACAGTATGCAGTGTTACAAATAAAGGCCTAGTTTTCCTTGAAGGGATGCATATCACCCATTATAAGTGAAGTTCATTATGTTAAACCCTGAAAATAATGTTATACTCAATCTTACATAAAATCAAAAAGATGTACTGTATTTGTTGTGTGATCTTTAAAACTCACTGGTAGAGCTATATTTGTGTTTATTAGCTGTGGCAGCAATGTTAAATTAAAGTAACACTAAAAGTTTTGAGATTATAGTTGTTTTAAAATGCAGAAAACCACTTAGATCTTGGGCTGACTCAAACCAGCCGTTAGCTCATCYAAACATTCAGAATTAAGCTGTACTTCACCAAACTGTTCAAAAAGCTATCTGTAAAACAAATAAGATAGAAGTTGTTCCTAACCTTTCCACCAAATCCTGCTTCCAAAGATCTGTACTATCTCTTTAGGTGATGCCAGACTGAACCCATGTACAAATAAAAGCCTTTAATTATTTGGAGAATTCACAGCACGCAAGTGGGCATAGCGCCCCGGCTCCTGAACTCTAGCCGAGCACCACCCTCCACCAAAACCAAACCGGAGGTTTCCAGTCGTGAGGACATGTCTGACACAGACAATCACCTGCTGTGTGCTACGTGTAAAGGAAAGCGATCAACTTCAGACGTCGCCTGGACATGTTTCTCCGAACCCTGTGCGTGAAAACAGCTAGACAGTGAGCACACCTGAAATGTCAATAAGTATCAGACACTGCAGGAAAACAAACTAAATCTGTGGAGTGTTCTGTGCTTTTTAATTTTTTTCTTTCTGATAATATTGCTGTTTTATGTCCTGATGCATCTCTTTAATCCAGGTAGACAAAAATCAACAAGAAAAAATAAGTAGGTCCTCTGGATGGGTTCTTCTTTAGTGAAACGTTTCGTCTCTCGTCCAATTTTTTCTTGTTGATTGCTGTTTTATTTTCACCCTTCGTTGAAGGTGAGACAATGTTTCTGGCTGTTTGTAAGCAAAAGATCTCATTAATCTATGGCTGGGTTTTGATGAAACTCTAAAAAGTAATCACTGGATATAATGTACATCAAGATGACCACTACTGCTTATTGACAAAAAGGCTGATTTGTACTTTATCTAGCCTGGTTAAAACCAGACCCTGTCCTTCCCTTTGCTTCGTACAAGGGTTTGGACTTGCTACATAGAGAATCAATTTCTTGCAGGAGGCGTGGCCTCTGCTGAAGCATTGGTGTTGTCGGTGTGAAGGAGGCTAAGCTAAGAAGCTAACCGGAAATCGCATGTGCTGTAAACAACTCTACTGAGAGGAGAAAATTACTGAGCTGAACGAGACAGCTGTAAATGAGAGCTGCTGCTTTGTCAGACAMATTTAWTTTAATTTGGAAGCCTTATCAACACAGACTGKCTTCTTTCACTTCCTCCACTGCTGTATGCTAAAATAACTAGCAAACACTGCGCAGAGCATCGATGTAATTCAAAACTCCACCTTCTGTTTGTTGATTGGTCCAGGTAAAATAAATTACAAGCAGACACTGTRCAAAAAATTAACGTTCTGTTCTCTGATTGGCCCGGCTAAAAATCTGCCAGCAAAATCCATCTCAGTGGGAGAAGTCCCAGACGGAGCAGTGAAGGGAAACTAGAATTGAGCGGAGCTGCGTAGGAAGGCAAGGGCCAGGCTATACTTTATCAGAAGTGCAGAAATTTGGTCTCACTGACGTGGTTGCACGACAAAAATTGTGTTTTTGTTTTTTCACTGCCTCTAATCTGTCCTGTGCACAAACCCCTGTTAAAACCATTGTCTCGTTTAATGGGTTCGAAGTGGGCGTGAACTCTGCTTTGATTTGCTTCAGCTCCTGCACTGAGGAGCAGCTGGCCGAGGCCGTTAGAAAATACAACCATCGTCACAAATGAAGTAGCAAAACTTACAAAGATAGTCAAACAAAACTACTAAACCAGTGGTGGGCACAGTTCTGATAACTCACCAACAGCCGAACTAGCTTCTTATGTAATGGATTAGATTTTTTTTATATACTAATTTTGGAAATGGTTAGCAGGGAGATTAGCTTCTGCTAAATTAGATCTCACTAATTACAAATCTGCTAAAAATTCACATGTCTAAAACTTGTATTTTTTTTGCTATTTTTCCCCAAATTAAATAAAAACTATCACATCTTTCAAGCAGTGCTGGACGTGTCAGACACCATTTGTGTAGCATGTAGCATCCTTAGCAGCTAAGCTTCAAACTAGAAGCGTAAAAGAAATAAAATAACATTCACAATAGTTAAATAATGAATACAAAAAACGACTAGGTAGAAAATATAATAGAAAAAGTATTTGCTTGACTTGATTTGCTTTGTTGTTTGACTGACTTCAACTGGTATTTATAAAAATACAAACTCAATCTAAGAAATGCTTTTATTCTGAAAGAGGTAAACTAGAAATATTGTAAGTTAGACAGAGCTATAATTGGTATAGATTGGGCGATTTGCCACAGATGATCCCAGCCACCTTCAAATAAACCAATAGCATCAGTCCCACCAGTCTTCAACTGGGAGATGAAGATGTGTCATCTTAGCGTTAGCTTCCACTTATTTTTTTATTTGTTTAGCAGATTATCAATAGAGACACTAAGATTCTTGTTTAGCGGATTCGTGGTAAGTGAAGCTAAGATTTTGGTTAGCTGTGCCTGCCACCGTTCTAAACCAGTGGTTCTCATTCCTGGTCCTCAAGGACCACTATTCTGCATGTTGTATTTGTTTCCCTGATCTTCTTTTTATGTTCTGCAGAAGCCTGCCAATCACTCATTCACTTAAATCAGGTGTGCCAAAGCAGGGAAACAACTAAAACATGCAGAATAGGGTCCTGCAAATGATTAGAACCACTGTTCTAAATAAACCAAGGGGATCACACAATTTGACTGCACAAATGAGACAGAGTGGAAACAAAGGCAGCTCTCCGAGGCTGTGACATCCAGCGGGGAGTAAGTTTCGTTCAGATAGCATAGGTAAATGTTCCCACACCTTCTGTTGGAAACAGTGGCGGTCTCGTGACAAATTAGCAAAAACTGAACTTCTCCTTGGTTGATGACAAATAGCAGATCTTCTACCTCCAATTCCTCTATCATCAACTATAAATAAACATCCACTGTGCCAACAGTGCTGTCACTGTGTAGTTTCTGTTTACTGCTGCAGTGGGAGGGATTACCAGGACTTCTCGCTGCAGTTACTCTTTAGGGTGTAAAATTTTTATGCAAAAAATGGTCTCACAAGCACGTCAGTGAGATCAGCTGTCTCATGTCTGATAGAGCACAAATCCGACTTTACAACATTAAAATGTCTATAACTCAGCCAGTTTTAGATATAGAGCCAAAATATGGTGTGAGAGTAGCTGAGAGTCATCCTCAACACAGTCTCTGAGCTCTAACAGATCATGTGAGACCTCATAGAATTATATTTTGTTATTAAATAACTCTTTACATCAAAAGATGACTATTTAAAAACTCTAGCGTTGATAGTGGCGAGTGATATTCTTTCCTTCAAAGAATGCTAGGCCTTTATTATTAGCGTGGTGTCACCCTGTGTGYGAAGTGTTTGGGGGAGCGTGCCCTGAAAGGTGGCTTGTGTGTGGTGGTGGTGGTGGGGGGTCTCTGTGGTCCAGCCGGTGAGCCAGCAGCGAGGAGCTTTATGGTAGAAGGAGGAGCCGGCTGGGCTGTCTCCCCACCAGGGGTCAGCCAGAAGGGTCCAGCTACTGAAGCAGCGGCAGTTGGTGTGTGAGGACAAGTGTTTGATTGGAAAAAACGGGGGCGGGAGGAGGGGGGGCTGTATTGTTAGCAACAGAGGCTACTGAACTCTGCACAACCCCCCTGGCCAAAAGAGGTTGGAGACAGCCAGATGGGATGGAGGGAGGAGGAGAGGGGAAGTTGGTCGGGGAGCGGTTTTAGTGTTTAAGGATGTATGAGTGGGGGGCATGTAGGGGGTAACTTCAAACACATCTATCTCATGTTCACGTTTGATGGTTTCCTCATCTTTCAGATCCCCTTCAGCTCAACGGGCTCGTGTGGAAGCTGTCGTGCTCAGTGAAGGGGGGGGATTGAACGCCAGGCCTCGCACCATCAAACCTGCCCACATCTACACCGACGTACGCTCCTGTTTTCTGTCAGCACAGGTTTCCCCGAATTAAGGAAGGCATTAGAAAACGACCAACCCTCCAAAATAAAAAATAAAAGAAGTCCCCCTGGAGAGCCGTGGCACAACACTGGTGACCTTTTTGAGGCAATTTCCCCTCAAATCATTTCCAATTTACACATGTAGTCCACCCCCYTGAAGAGGGTGAGAAGTCCCTGCTGGAGGCTGCGGGTCTCAAACAGCCGTGAAAGATTCGGCATCAGCAAGGCGAGGTGGAAGTGTTAGAACGGTCACCGTGAGCTGCAAACGCAGCGAGCAGCTTCCTGAACGTGTCCACATCCTTTATGCCTGACGCATCTGATGAGGAACTGTAAACACAGTTAACCAACTTAAAGATGGCTACAATTACGTCTGAGCGGCTTTCATGTTGGTGGCAGAAAGAAAAAGGCCCAGAGGCGCATCGGTTGTGTGACCCTCACACGCAGCTGCAGTCAGATGTTTACTCATCATGGGCAGAAAAGCCAGATTAATTTGGGGGTTTTAGGGATTYATGTGAACCGTCCTTTTTTCCAGGGTGGGATGATTACGCAACATAYGACATTGATAGTTTTTAAAAGTAGAAGTAAGTGGACAAGTTAGTTTCTGTTTGTGAATTTTCTCTGACCAAAACAGTCAAAATGACACAAACAAGCTTAAACAGATCCATATTTTCACCCAAATCTTTCAATAAATGTTGCTGAATGGATGTCTTTTTTAACACGACAAGGCCTATAATTTTCTTGTTGGTGATCATGATTGACTGCAGCAGGTAGTTTCTCTTTGCCAGCATAAATAGGATTTGTTTGGTGAAAACTCTTCTGTCAGCCTCAGATGAAAGAAATTTGGTTCGGATGTTTAGGAGAAACTCTAAAATCAACAATGGCTCAAGTCACAGTCAAGAAAATTTTACATTTATTATATACTTAAAAGGTTGCCAACCGAGAAAAAAAAAGCCTTAAGCTCCKAACGCAACACCTTCAACCTCAACAGAAATTTGCAACTGCCCACGTGCTGAAACCACACTGGAGAGTTATGCTGGCCACAAAAACAAGAAGTTTGTTTGAACGAGTCAGAGTGAGGCCTTCGGATTCAAAAACATTGTAAATAATGGTCAAGCACGGCAGTGGCAGCATCGTGCTGAGGGCTGAAATCAGTGGTATTTGTGCACAGGACCACCTCCAATTATTATTACTTTTAAAAATGTATTTATTAAACCTGGTAAATCCCACTGAGATCTTAGATCTCTTTTGCAAGGGAGGCCTGGGCCTGGAACCGTACATGTTTTTGATCTGTGGGGGAAACCAGAGCACCTGGAAAGAACCAACACAAGCACGAGGAGAACATACAAACTCCACACAGAAAGACCCCAGGTCCAAACCCAGGATCATCTTGCTGTGAAGCATCTGTGTTAACCACTGAGCCATCGTGCTGCCAGCAAGAATGATAATAAAAGCTTGTTGATGGATATAACGAACAGGTGTTGGAGGTTCAAATCGCTAGAGGACATTTAAACAAGTATTAATAGGGATGTATACTCAGGATAAAAAGTAAGAAAATTTGTGTTTGGTAGATCATTTCTTTGTAGTAACAACGCTTCCTGGGAATACATCTTATGATTGGCAGAAACTGTGTCAATCAAAACAGTGAAATAAGCTGTTTGGCAAAGAGGATTTGGCAAGTTTTTCATGTGCACAACCCACATGCTCAGCTCTACTGCTCATCCCACAAATGCATGTTCCTTACAAATGTGGCACCATTTAAAAGAGACATTAACAGACTTTCCAATGATGTACGATTTAGATTGTTGCAACAAAAACATAACCTAGCAAACACAAATTTACTTATTTTTGCACTAAGTTTAAAAACATAAATCTGAATGCATAATTTTGACCCAGTGTGAGTTAGAGAAAATGTAAAAGTCAAATTTGTGCACCAAGTTGTTTTTAAAAATCGTCAAAGCCATATGTTGTATTGTCATTCCAACATGGGGAGAAAAGGGTCTTAGTTTTAGGGTAAGTTTTAAAAGTCATAAATATTACGACAATGATGCTCATGAAAGTTGACTGCCTAAATGCAAAGACGATCACGTTTTGTGCCACCATGGAGCGATGAAAAACACTTTCTATTGTGTGACCTGTGACCCCCCTCAAACCCTGTGGCTGCGTGCATCACATTTTCCATACATTGAGCACAGAGGGGCTTGGCTCGGCCTCCATGGAAACCAGGAATGTGGAGTAGCTGGCAGCAGATGCTATGTTGTTTTGGAAAAGAAGCGAAGGCTGCAATGACAGGGTTAGGGGACATCAATACGTCCTCAGCTGCTCTGCAGGGAGGAAACAACAAGCTGGCAAAATGGAGGACAAATTGGGCTGCCCCCCTGAACACTTCACTTGATAAGTTTAAATGCAGATGAGGAAGCCTGGCTCTAACACATTTATTTAAAAAAAAAACCTAATTCTACATTGTGTTTAACGCCCGTTCTGCAGTGCCGGCGTCCCGCCGCCCACCTGAGCCGAATTTCAGGGGCTTCGGTAAAATTAAAAGTTTCATCACAACCTCAAAAGCGAGTCATCGCTCTTGAAAAAGAACTGCGTGGTGCGTCAGCAACAGAGGGGAGGATGAGGGAGACGAGGCCTGTAAATGACGCACACACGCACGCACACACACACAAACGGCCAGACACACTCATAAATATGCTTCAACAAACAGCAAGAACACACACCCACCTCGACACACGCACAGTAAAATAAAAACCTTTTCCTCCTCTTCATGCATGGAGAAGCCGCCACCACAGCAGCGGAGTGAAGCAGATAAATAAAATAATAAAAAAATAAAAAACAAGAACAAGCAGGAAAACAAACACAATTCGGCCTCTCTAATTCGCCCCAGTCTGTCTCTCAGGAAGGCAAAGCATACGAGAGAGAGAACGTACCTCGGAAAACCTCCTGCTGCATCTCTGCTGCGATGTGCTCTCTCTGCTTACACAAACACTCCCTCTCTCTCTCTCTCTCCCTCTCCCTCTCTCTCTCCCTCAGTCTGTGTGTGTGCGAGGGAGAGGCGGCGCACACACATGCATACAGGCAGCAGTGTGTGAAGACAGAGGGCAGGAGCGATTCTCACACTCGAACTTGCTCGCTCTCCTTCACCCGTTCCCTCTTTTCTTGCTTTTCTCGCATTAGTTTCTGCCTCAGTATTTTAAAAAAGAGAGAAATTCTTCATGTTTCTTTTGCTTTTTTTATCTCTTACATTCAACCCCCCCCAGCAGCACCACCCCAACTGAATCCAATCTTCTTTTTATTTGAAAGTGTTCACTCTC
>NW_013952625.1:194307-229633 GCF_001266775.1 Austrofundulus limnaeus
CACACACACACACACACACACACACACACACACACACTACTTTATATACACAAAGCCCAGCGATAGGGGGAGGGAGGGAGAGGCAGAAGGGAGACAGAGTGGGAGAGCAGGCGAGCAAGAGGACGCCATTTAAGCAGTTTGTTACGAGCACTGCAAGTCCCCAAAATGGCTGAAAACAAACAGGAACCATGCCAACTCCAAAAAACCCCGGGCACACAAGTGCAGCCGGACAGACGGGCAGACAGACAGCCGGGGAGTTAAGAGGAAGAGACGGCAGCCAAAGTGAGGCAGGCGGGCTGGAGGACGGGAACCGGCCGCAGTCGAATGGAGGACGGGAGCAAAGCGACGTGAAGTTGAGGAGGGGGAACATGGAGGCGTTAAAGGGGATCTCCTGCCGTCGAGGGCTGCACTTCGATAAAAGTTTCAGGGGCTGAGACAGAACGGAGACAATCGACGCAGCGGAGGCCCGAGACGTCCTGACTTCAAGTCCCTGCTGTGGGTCGAGCCCTGATACGATTGTCAAGTATGAAACATCTAATCAGACCAATGATTCAACCCATTATATTGTTTCTAAACRAACATGAAGGCAGCCAAAACTATCAGAGACTAAAACGACTGTCATGGGTACGGCAGGTTGTGAATGACGGCACAAGAGTCTTCAAAGCCCCTTCTCTCTGGTTAAAGTGAAATTAGCCTCAATCCATAAACACAAACTGTTTCCATAAGTGAACAGTGAAAACGTTGTTGTTGTTTTTTATATCTGTGATCTGTTTTATTGTTTTTAGTTATTTTTCCTTTCTGTGAAGCACTTTGTGATGTTTGTGTCTGTGAAAGGTGCCATAGAAATAAAGTTTACATAATTGCTTACTTACTAAACATACCAGAGAGCAAGCTCTGGGATTGTTACAAACAGGTTGTACACGCAAATACTTCAAAACAGGAGATTCCCATCTGAAGAAGCCTTTTCTACTGGAAGAAATACTCTAAAGTGTGTAGAGGCTGTAGTGAGTGGTCCAAGGAGCTGTGGATGTCTTTGTGTTTTGTTTATAGCCTGTCAAAGATGTCAGGTAGAGCTGCTTGATGACTGTTTTTGTCTTGATAATGGCACTAAACATGGAAAAATGTAGCCACCAATTTGAACAGTGAGTGGAAAAGGGGTATAAAGCATGACAAGCTTGGACTGTAACCCTCATATTTACAGTTAAAAGTCAAGACTGAGCATCACAGACATACTGGGTCTCAGTATGGCTTCAAAAATGAACCCCTCAACTAAGCTGCCCCTAGATGACCACATTCAGATRCTATAGAACCATAGGAAGAGTAGAATACAGTAAATACAATGTGTCTGTCTCTACATTATCCCATACAGCACCAGTGTCAGCTTACCTTCACACATGCTGAAAATTTCAGCTCTGTGGCTACATCCCTTGGTGGCTCAGAGGCTTAAAGGGATCCATGATTAGTTGTAACATTAGACTTTATTTGATAAGCATATATTTTAACTGTAAAATAAAGACTGTAAAAATACTGTAGGCTGTTTAGTTTTGTAAATTTTTAAATATATATTTTAACACAGACGGAGCCATTTTATTTACACACAAAGCATTCTGGATAAATGATGACSTGGATAGGTCCTCGGTGTGAGCGAGCTATATCCACCCTGAAGGTTAATCTTGGACAATATCTGATGATCGACTCTTTTAAATGAAACCAGAGAGCGTTGACAGAGAGGAGAAGGTAGAAATGACTCAGCCTGTAACTGAAAATATGGATGGAGGACAACAGAGCTGCTTCATGGAAGAAGAATCTCAGCTCAGACTGTTAAGCTGGAAACATACTCCCTGCGAACTGCCGAAGTCGGCAGGGGTTGTCGCAGTTTAATGACGAAAATTACATCACCGGGCTTCGCAGCGTCGTGTCGACAACCCCTTTTGGCACAAGCCCCCGGCAGAACTTTTTGACCCCCCTCCCTTGTCGACGGTAATGTGTGATTGGTCTGAACTGAAAGCGCTCGGATGGACACAGCAGAAGAAAAAAACAAAAACTCGCTTCTGACTAGAGCAGACTGTTTTGAGCAGTTTTAAAGATAGACAAACCGAGAAAGACTCATGTGTGTTTGTGCTGACAGCGCTATGCGCTGCATTTACTTCAACCACTCGGTTAAAAAAARGGGGAAAAATAAAATAAAAACGACTCACTCCCCGAGCCGACCAGGAAGCAGAGTTTTATAAAGATAGTCAAACCCTGAAAAACTCATGAATGGAGATAAACAGACATAACAGATAAACAGGCACGGAGGACTCTGAAACTGTGGAGCTTTTTAACCAGGACAGTGGGGGAACTCCACGCAGTGACGTATGCTTCAGGGAGGGGGGTTTCCCGAATTCGGCGCAGGGGTGTCGTAGGGACAATGARAGGTCTGTGCGAAAACGACTGCCGAACAACCACGTGACCGCGCATCGACCCGTCGGCGTCGGAGCGAGTATGTTCCCACCTTTAGCCTTTGCTCTAGCGCCAGTGCTATATTGCCTTACATGTATTAGCTCAGCGCTAGCGCGACAAACTAACACGCTAACCTGAGGTCCTCCATCCATATTTTCAGTTGCAGCTGAGTCATTTTTGCGTTCCCCTCTCTGTCATGTGGATGGAGGACCTCAGTGACGAGAGGAGAATGTGTAGCACTAAGCTAATACATAAATATGGTGATAGCGTCGGGGCTAATGCTAAAGCTAACAGGCTAAGCTGAGGTTCTTCTTTCATGAAGCAGCTCTGTTGTCCTCCATCTATATTTTCAGTTACAGACTGAGTCATTTCTACCTTCTCCTCTCTGTCAACGCTCTCTGGTTTCATTTAAGAGCCAGTCGTCTCAGATATTGTCCAAGATTAAACTTCAGGGTGGATATAGCTCGCTAGCAGCCTCACACGGAGGACCTATCCACGTCATCATTTACCCAGAATGCTTTGCATGTAAATAAAATGGCCCTGTCCATATAATATATTTTTAAACTTTTAGTGTAAAAATGATAAAAACTGAACATCCTACAGTATTTTTACAGTCTTTATTTTACAGTTAAAATATATGTTTATTAAATAAAGTCTATGTTACAACTAATCATGGGTCCCTTTAACAGCAGCAGGTTGATTTCAACCTATACTCCCTTTCAGTTTTGACATAGAGTAAATTTCAATGAGAGGGAAAGGTGTGCCAGGCCCATGTTAAAAGTGTTTTCGTAAGAGGGACTATTATCACACGCATCTTGTCCAGAACCCGTCTACAACACCATTTGGGAAGTCGCTCATGTTTGAAAACAAACGTTACTACATTGCAACTCAACAGTATACTTAATTAGACTTTCTCCGTGTGACAAACATTTACATTTTCTACACTTCAAAAACCACAATTTTTGATCACAAATAGTATTTAGAGTTTAAGTAGCATCATGTGTAAACAACATCAGTTTGCGTTGGAGAGGCCAAGTCACTTTAAACACTAAACTTAGCACAAAAAGTAAGTAAATTTGTGTTTGATAGGTTATTTCTTTGTTGTAACAATGYTTCTTGGCAATAAATCTTATACCGTTGGAAAGCCTGTTAATTTCCCTTTTAAATGGTGCCACATTTGTAAGAAACATGCATTTGTGAGATGGGCAACAGAGCTGAGTATGTGGATTGTGCACATTAAAAAAAATGCTAAAATCTTTCTACCAAACAGCTTATTTTGCTGTTGGTATTGATACGTGTTCTGAGCTTCTGGTGCCCCCAGGTGCTGTCAATCATTAGATCTATGACAAAGAAATAATCTACCTCCTTACTTATTGTGCTAGGCATTAAGTATTTCAAACAAAGGAGAATAAAGCACAGGCACTGACAGTAATAAGAAAAACTAAATTTAACATCCTGGTGTCTTTCGTTGTTAAGAATTGAAGCCATGATATACTATTTACAGAAGCTGCCATGTTGTATTTTTGGAACCAGAGTCTGTGCACAATGATTGCCAGCACACAGTCATGTCACTAATGTCACATGACATTTCTTTCTTACATGTAATAGCTAAACATATTAGAAAATGTCCAATTTGTTCATGTGGAGAGAGTACCTCAGTCAGAACTTCATGGTGTCTTTTTTGTTGTAAACCTTTAAAAGAGCTTCTTCCAGATATTATCTCTGCAACAAAATGCCTGAMTACTTATCTCCAAGTGTGAAATTAGTGGAATGCTAAGCTAAAAAAAGAAAGAGGGGAAAGCTACATGGACAGGAAAAGAATCTAGGGCAGGGACGCTCATTAACGGTCAATGTCCTCGGCTAAAAGAGTTCATGTGTTACCAGCGACAGGGCCGGTCTGTTAACTGCTTTAGGGTTGACTTATGGCTAAACTACAGCTACAGAACATAAGATGCTAGTTTGTTTAGCAGAAGCAGCTTCATAATCATGATACAGCCATCAGTCACTGATGCTCTGCACACTGTTTGCAGTTTGTCCTTTTTTTTTTTTTTTGTCACTCTGCTGTCAAAAACGTGGGAGTCTATTTTTGACAGCTCTTAAATTGGATGAACAGATTAGTTGTGGACTGTTATCACMAACAGGAAGCTATATCTCCCTGACAAAACCTTGGAAAAGTCATCCACATTTTTATCATGTCTGTTCTACTGCAATGCTTTGATAGTTGGTCCAAATTCATCGTCTTTGCTTTGTTTACGAACTACAGTTAGAATCTGAACACATAAATCTGGATTTGGCATCTCTCCACTGGGTTTTTGAATTTTATTGCTAATTTTTAAAGTCCCACATAGGAGTCAGGTGTGGGCCAAATCTGGCGTCAATATGTGGTCTGTCAACCAGATAGTGGGCCAAGTCTGGCAATGATGGTGTTGTTTTTAAGATGAGATGCCACAACTGGCCCGGTTGTGGTTTGCTTTATGTGGGTGCTGGTCCACGCATGGACCACATCTGGCAAATGAAGTCTGGGCCACCAAAGAGCCGTCATTCCGAGATATTTGGGCTGAGTGTCAAGAGTGTTGTTGGGTTGTGTGGGCCAGAACTGGGCCAGACCTACAGTATGTTGCTATGTGGGCATCTTCTACACCAGGGGTTCTCAAGCCATTTGGGTCTGGGGACCCCTTACAAGGGCGAAAAAATTCCAGGGACCCCCTCATAAACCTCATGCTGTTTTAAAAGTTTTTTTTTCTCATTTCAACCCCTAAATGTCATGGGAATATATATTTTTATTAAGTTTATTATGTTTGTTTTATTAGTTCATTGTTCTCCATGCATTTTTAAAAATAAAAACCAAATTAGCAATTTAGTGAATTTTTTTTGAGGACCCCCAAGTTACCTTTTACGAACCCCAGTTTGAGAACCTCTGTTCTATACAATACAGCAATCCAGACAGCTTCTCTAAGTTTCTCCAAGATGTTCTAAGATCTAAACTATTCAAGATAGAACTTGACACCAACCRTCTCTTATCTCCCCCTATCACGGACGGACGGATGGACAGACAGAGAGCATTTCTATGTCCCCCGCCTCGCCCACGGGAGACAAATATAAAAGTGATTGAGCTTTTGTTGTGGATAACTTGGTAATTGTTTACATCTGACTGTTCAAACTGAGATTATAATCTTACCTCTTTATTCTTTGACTTCTGACTCTTTTCCGACACATCTTTTCAATTTTTTTAAAATACAGACAAGGTGAAATCTGCTGTGAGTTTTGGTTTACTCTGAGTGAAATTTTAATTTTTTTGAGGCTTAATCAGGTCACTTTTTATTGAGTTCTGATATGTAAAACCCTAGAACTGAAAGAGAGTGGACTTTTTTCAAATTACTGCAACAACAAATCTCTTTGTTCTGCTTGTGCCATGGTTCTATACTTCTGTCCTCCGTCCAAAAGCTGTGGACTCGATGGACAAAACGATAGAGTCCTATAGCGCTACAGAACCCTCATACTTCCTACTGTCCCGTTGAGTGGAGACCGCCCCGTCGCACACAGCCCTCTGCAACTCTCCCACAAGTGCACACCAACTGAACCTTGACGCCAACACCCCCCCCCCGCCTGCCCTTTCCCTCTCTCCCTCTCTTTCATCACTCTATCTCACCCTCTTTGTACGCTGCCACACTCATCTCCATGGGAACCGCTCTGGGATTGAGTGTTGTTCCTGTGACCTCTCTGGCTCAGAGAGAGTTGGACAAACTTTTTACCCCCCTCGCCAAGCTACATCCTCTCTCACGCGCTCCTGCACGTCTTCAAAGCTTTACGGCGTGTGAAAACTGGATATAAAATTACGCTTGCACAAAAAAACAAAGTCAAGRGAAGCGCATGGCTGTGAGATGCTAACGGTTGGTCGGCTAAAACAATAGCTTGAGTGTGTGCGTGCATTTCAGCCGCTCAGTCCACACAAGAGCCTTGCCATTGTTCGGTGGCTGCAGCCAACTCTGTATTCTAAGACACGACGTTGTCCATCTTTGTCTCCTCGTGGATGTTTAGTCGATTACGGCTTCTCWTGCTACGCTACCATAGAACTCATGCATGTAAAAATGGAACAATAAAGGCATCTTATTGGAGAGAAACCGTTATCTGTTTGTCCCTCTTGAAAAAATAATCCTTGGCCACCCCTTGGATAAAAGTCTATCTCCATCACTAGTGTTGTCTCCACTACAGGGCACTGAGCAGACACGTAGTAGGTGGTAGAAAACCGGAGCAGTTGTCATTTAGCGAGTTGGTTTATTTGATTTTGTTTTACATAAGAATTTACAGCTTCTCATTAAAGTAAATTATTGTGCTTATGCAGGCTAGATAAATTACAACCTATCAAGATTGAGTTTATGCTTTTTTTAGGTTCTAAGAGTCATCAGACCTATTTTTGTTTCTCTGAACATTTCTGTAGTTTTTGTGTTGCTCTGTTTAAAGTAATAGGAGTCAACTATAACACACACAAAAGCAAAAAACAGTGTTGTCTGTGTTCTCCTTTTGGCAGTTGGTGATAAAAAACAACAGCCTGGTGCTCTAAAACTAAAAACAGTCTAATTGTTTCTGAGCACTTTGGGAACTGACAGATGGTGAACTTTGACCTTTTTAGCTGACTCATCCAGTTGTTTTACTGGAACCACGCGGCACCGTTTGCTGGTCAGAACAAGGACAGATTTCAGATCTGAGTCATGACTTCAGCACATCCTCTGGAGTTTCCTTATAAGCACAAAGTGAAAACATTAGGTTTAACTCAGTGTCTTTCTTTATTGTTGTTTTTGTAATTGTTACTAAATCAGGTGACCTATCTCAACCAATGAGAGATTAGGTCAGAGTTAGTTAAACTTGAAGAAAATTCCGTTATTTTTTATGTTTTTGTAATTTGAAGACTATTTTTGAATGTGTGAAATTTTAGGCCTTTTCCGCTCAAAACCATCAAACGTTGTTGGTACTGCTCAGAAAAGTGCTTCTGGATTAAATTTATTTATTTTATTTTACCGTTGTTTAACCAGGCAAGTCCCTTTGAGATCACAGATGTCTTTTTCAATGGAGGCCTGGGCCTGAAGACAAACTATTGTACAWGTTTTTGTAAAGACATTTTCTTCAAAGGACCCATAGATGAGATATTTATTCATCTTATTTTAACAAACTCTAGTTATCGCATATTTCTCTACCAATGCACTATATTTGCCTTTTACCCCACTACATCACTTGACTTAATCCTCAGTTTGAGAGTTCAGGTCAGGGTGGTGCCTATGTTCTCACAGGGTTAATAATACAAGTCATGTAAGATGCTCGGCTCCTCCTTCAAATGTCTTTTAACAGAGATGAAAAAAATATAATGAATTATATTGCAGGTATTGTACTGAGAAACAAAGCTACCGKGGAACATAGGTACAGAGATACAGTAGGAACTAGGGTACAATGGTACCTGGGGAACATAGGTACCAGGGTAGGTCTGGGGAACATACGGTAGGTAGAGGAAAACATAGGTATCGGTGCACATAGGTCCTAGGAAACATAGATATAGGGTAACATAGGTACCTGGAAACATAGGTACTAGGGAGCATTTGTTGAGGAAAACCATGGAGGTTCTATAGAACAGCTGGAGTGCTCAGAAACCAGGTGACCGTGTGATCGGCTGGTGAAGCTAACGGCTAAAGCAAAACGGTCAAGAGTCTGGATTTCTCATTACTGTACATGTTGACAACAGAGCAGAAAAAAAGGACGGACGATGTAGAAATAATAAAACTATTAATAATAATATTAACCCAATTATTATTAATATTTTACAGTTTATATAATCTAATGTTTTAAATAATGTCAGAAAAACTGTTTGTGTTATGGATTTATTAACAGAAGATAAACAGGAAAAYGTCTCATTTCACAACACAAGTCAGCAGATTTGATCTTATTTAGCTCAATGTGATCTGAGCAGAACATAATGTAACAGTTTAAAATTAAAGCAATTAGGGATGCATCGATATGAAAATTTCAGCCAATATCGATATCCGATATAATTATTGCTGTCATGGCCGATAACCGATATTTATCGATATTACACAAACACACAAATTATATTATACATATACGCACAAACACACTTGGGTCTTTTTTTGATACTGTAAATAAACAACCAGACCTCTGACACGGCTCCCTACTTCAGTTATTCCTGGCTGCGCAGCGTCAGGATCACTATTAAGATCAAACAGATGTCGCTCAACCAACTATCTCCCCTCCAAAACAGAAACAGGAAGCTAAAAAGTGGGAAATCAATATCGGACATTAGTATCGGCCCAGTTTTACATATCGGACCGATACCGATATTCTAAAAACTTACCAATATCGGCCGATTCCGATATCAATACCGATATATCATGCATCCCTGAAAATAATCTTATAAAGTCGATGTAATCACTGTTATTTATTGAACTGGTTAGCAGATATTAGCTTGTGGAGCATATATACAGAGTTTAGCACTGTTGAATCATGCTACAATTTAACACAAACTATTAAATGTTACTTTGTCCTCTGATTTATATTTAGACCTACAGTGTAAAATAATATTATAAATGTGAGTATTTTTAGGTTTCTGTTAGAGGAACCTGACTTGTTAAGAAGATGGTTAGCTAATAGAGACAAGATTCATCCTATAACCAGAGAAAAATTTCTAACTGCTGACTGGAAAATATAAATGTTCTTATTTTTTGACAGTGAGAAAAAATAATAAATATACTTTATTACTAGCTGAAGTCATCATTTGTCAACTAGCTAAAGTCTAAGTTACAGGCTGACTTCAGGTCTGGATTAGATCAGTTACTTATAAATTATATATTTTTCTGGTATAAATCTGCTGTTTTACATGATTGTTGAATGAAATTAACATAGTTATTAATTTATTGTATTTTTTAAATTAATATTAATTTATTGTAAAAGCATGACCGACAATCTGTGAAACAGATCCGGTTCAGCTGCTGTTTATCTATTAGTTTCTACAGAGGCTGTGAGCTGTTGCCCTTTTTGGACGCCATTTCTGGTCCTCCATGCTGTCACAGACACTACCAGTGGACGGTATGCACGGGGCTCAGTCTAGTGATCTATATTCAAGTCTATGAGGAAAACACAGGTACCGGTAAAACATAAGTCCTAGGATGTAGGGTAACATAGGTACCAGGAAACATAAGGGGGACCATAGGAATGACCCCAAGGGTCACATATCTCATGAACCAAAGAACCCATTTTATTAAAAGTTGCAGGAAGTACAAACTGAACACATCTCTACAACTGATAAATTGAAAGGGTTAGTCAACAAAAACAGCTATAACTAAGCTACAGCTAAATTTAGATGTGGTAAGAGCCATGAGTCACTCACAACATGGTATCTCATGACACTGCATAAGTTTTTAGCATAATGTTATTTTCAAAGTTTGACCAAAACAGCTTCCACTTTGTCATTTCCTAACATGAGATATTCAGTCTAAAACAGCCGTTTAACAGCAAAACTGCAAAACAATCAGAAACACCGCACAACTCTACAACCGATAATAAGTTTCTTCTTACTTTGAGGTTTCCTTCCTTCTTGTGTGACTAAATCCTGAGGCATGTTCGTGTGTTAGTAAACATTTATAGTCAGTGCAAGGAAGCCATGACTAACCTGCTCTCCAGCTGACTTGGCCTGAGATCAAAGTGGGTTCAGGGAGTTCGGATGTCAGCAGTTTCTTAAAGAGGAAGCGACATCTTTTCAGGGCCGACTCAACAAGTCCCTGCATCTGCGGCCTGTGCAAGACAACACACACACATCAGCACGGAAACACAAAACGAAAGCAAAGCACGGAGACGTTCTGCTGTAGCATGATGAAAAGAGCAGCACACGTTTAGATTTGTCTCTCTTAAATAAAAGTGGGTTTAATCCCACAGCGTTGGGGTGGTGGGGCGGTGAAACCTCAGCAGACAGGAGGAGGGACGACAAGCTGGAACGTCTTCAGCTATCTGTTAACAAAATCATACATCAATGTGGAGCTGAAAGGMCATCTGTAAGAGCAGAGGTGAAAATTTAATAAAAATCAGACCCCTCCAAGCTAAATACCTCAGTTCATCATCTAAAACTATGCATTTGTAAGTGACAAGTTAAAAATATTTTTTCTGAACAATTGGGTTTTTGTACATTATCAGTGATCCTACAAAMTATAAAAGGTAATTTATGTGAAAGTGGGGTCACAATTCTCCCTTTTTTATGGTTTTTAGTTGTTCACGTTTTTAGCAATCTTACTACTTCTGCCGACATTGCATTATTTTTTAGTCATCCAAACCTTCAGCACATTCAGATGTGTGCTTTTCAAAATATTAAACTTTATTTACAAATTATTCTACATAGAAACACATTTTCTTCTACCTAGCCCTAAGCTAACTTTAGCTTTTAACTTGCCTTTTAATAATTTAGGTTCCAGTCAGCTTTTTGATACTTTGTCGGCTACTTATAACTACCAATTTGTTGTTTTAGCTTTTGCTATATTTAGCTTTGAGTTATTCTTAGGTGTTAGCAAGTGTTCGGCTTCTTTTAGATGTTTTTTTAACTCTAACCACTTCATTTCAGCTTCTTCTACATTAAACCCAAAGAAATAGTTTGATTTTTAAGAGAAGAAACAAATCAAAATAACTTCCATACATCTAATAGCAGGTGATGCAAACGTATATATATTTTTTGTTTGTTTAAAGAGACAATTAATTACATGTAACAGAACAAGAAGCATTACAAAAGCGGGTATAAAACAAAAAGAAAAGCTCCTTTAGTAATTTTTCTCATAATAAACTAAATGTCACAAAAGGTATTCAAGGAACCTAAAAATCAAACTGATTTCAAACATTTTATGTAACTGTAATTTATATGGTCATCTTTCAAACAATGCATTAAAGGTGATTTCTATAAGAGCCCTGCATCATTTAAAGATACTTAACATGTCCTTTAAAGGAACTGTCCTGATCTTAGAAGTGGGGTTTGATGGAGACAATATGAACACTTCATATCTTACCTGCTGTAGACAGATTTTTTAATGAAAAGTTTCAGTTTGGAGAAAGTGAAAGAGCAATGTGTTACCATCATTGTACGTGACTTTCTGCTCTTAGCCACAGCCGCCACTTCTCATCACATTTCCACAAATTCATGAGCTAATGGCTAGTCTGAAAAGGGCTGAGATTAAAGCAGACCCCCGCCACCTCAAAACAACTCAAGTTTCTAACACTTCATATTTGTTTATAAACATTTACATCGCTGTCATTTGTGAATTACACGGTTCACACAGAATTCTACGGTTTATTTGTTAGCAGTTAGCAACAGCAGCTAGCTGTAGTCCTTCCGGTGAAACATGGAGCACCTCTAGCAGTTTTATCAAAATATTTGTGCAACAATTATGTTATAAAAAAACTGATAGCTGTGTTAAAATTTAATTAGTTTGTTGCAGAGATGTTCTAAGGTCTCGGCTCCRCTCAGATTAGCTGTTAGCTCATTCTAATCAGAATTAAACTCTGTTAATACAAACTGAGGTTGTTCAAAAGGTTTTCTACGACACATAAACTATTAATTGTTTATAACATTTCCACAGGAACCCTACTTGAAAAAGTATAAACTATCTCTGAGATCTATTTGAACACAGAAGTTGAAAAAAGTCTACTAGATTAGCAACATTAGCAGCTGTTTGTCTACATGTATGGAAATCCATGGCTTGTACTGCTAGYGAGCCCTGTCGATAAACACAACAATTATCAAATCCGTCTGTGTTTTTTCATGTTGCAGCTGGAGAACGATGAAGTCAGGTTCGACTTCAGAGGTAAGTGAAACGCAGCGTAGCGCTTTAAGTCTGATAAAAAGGTTCATCCAAGCAGCAAGATTCATGTGGTTTGACACAGCTGTGCTAAACTCGCCTGGAAAAAAAAAAAAACAATAGGTGGATCCATCAAAGTTTCAACTAACACTAAAAGTGGGTTTCGTCCACCGGAGCCTGACAAGCCTGTTTTTAGATGGCTAAAGAAGGCGCTGCCGAGCCACAACAACTAGCTGTCTCTGGGTTCAGAGGAGGAAAACGAGAGCATTTATGGGTGAATATGGGCAACGTGAGAGAGTTTAAGTCGGCGGCACATGATTGTGTAACGGGAGCGGCGGGAGAAAATAGGAATGGAAGAGCTGGAGCACGAACGTTGCCAAAGGAGACTAGAAAGGATAGGTGGAAAATCATCTGGGAGGGGTGTTATGTTGATATGGTGTGGAAGGGGAGGAGGAGGAGGAGGTGGGTTGGACGGCTGGTTTTTCCACTGCCTGAGAAAGAGGACTAGAGAGGGAGAGAACGGCTAAATCAAATTAATTAGCTCCTTCATCTCCAGGCAGCTACTCAGGCATGCTGTACTGGCAAGGAGAGACTGCAGGCACAAGAGAATAGAGGAAAAAAAGCGACAGAGGACACGGTGGAGGACTGAAAAGCCTGGTGTGTGCGTGTGTGTGTGTGTGTGTGTGTGCACCATTCAGGAGGACAGGCAGCGGAGGGGAGGGGTGCATAATTCTCTGATAAGCATGAGGGTTGTTTTGCTGGAGCTGCTGCTCAGCCATGAGGAGGAGGAGGAGGAAGTGGCTGAGGACGGCTGTGCTTTGAGGCGATGGTACTTCCTGTTTCTAGACAGCCTGTAGTTTGAAGGAACTGTAAACAACCCCCCCTCCCCCCCACACCTCTTTAAATAGCACAGAGGCACTTCAATGAGAGCCTTCCGGAAAGAGGGTGAGCCGAGCACAGCTTTGGAAAAAAGGAAAGTACAAAGACAGTTATGACGACATCGTAATAAAAAAAAAAACAAAATCATAAATCTGCTGCACCKCCGGGGGGATGGGGGGACACACAGGACAAAAGACCGAAAAAAGGTAATTCGATTTCGTGAGACTCAACACTCAGATTACATGTTGGGGATTACTCTCAGCTACTACCACGCCAAACTTTAGCTCGATAACTATCAAACTGACTGAATTTTAGGTAGTTTTGTGGTTTTTTAAAGCGAGCTCACTGCAGTGGCCATCTTTAATTGTTTGAGCTCCAGAAGTTAATTCACTCTAGATGTACATGCAACAAATATTTCTTGTTCATTTTATATAAATGTATGAAGTGTTTTGTGAGATATTTTGCTAACAGACAGAACTGACACCAAACAGTTGATGTTAAAATTTTAAAAGAAGATCTTGCACACTTTCCTAGAGTTCAGTGTGTGTGTTAGAGGATTAATCTCAGCTACTAACAYGCTAAACGTTAGCTTGATATCTGTGAAACTGACTGTGTTTTAGACATTTTTGTGTTTTCTAATGTGAGTTAGCTGCAGTGGCCAGCTTTAATTGGGTGGGCTCCAAAGGCTGATCAACTCTAGAAGTGCATCCAATTAATAATTCTTGTTCATTTTATGTAAATCGGTGAAGTGTTTCTTGAGAYATTTTGCTAACAGACAGAACTGAYTCCAAACAGTTAATGGCAACATTTCAAACAAAGATTTTGCACACTTTCGTAGCCTTTAGAATGCTTTGGAGGATTAACCTCAGCTACTACCACGCCAAATTTTAGCTCTGTATTTGTAAAATACACCGAGTTATAACCATTGTTCTGTTTTTTAAGTTCAGTTAGCTGTGACGGCCATCTTGAATCTGGGCGACTCCAAAACGTAATCAGTTGTAGATTCACACCTGATGATTATTTTAAGAGCGTTCTGCTAAAATCTGTGCAGGAGTTCAGGAGATATTTTGTTAACAGACACACACGAGCAAAAACACAATCCTCTGCCAGGGGATGCTGCTAAAATTGTGTAAAAAAATGCTTTTTTATGAGAAGAAAAAAAAGAAGAGCATGAAAGACGAAGCTGAGAGAGAGATATGGTGTAAAGATAGTTTAAACCGTCCAGGCTGTCAGGGATTACCAAGCAAATAGAAAAAACACAAAAAACAATGAAATGACAACAATGTTTGAATGAGGAGAAAAAGGGAGAAAGGCCAAGCTGATYCACAACCAGCGTTAAAAAAAGAAGCTTCCTTCAAGCTTAATGAGCGAGAAGTGAATGAAAATGGTGCCTGACAGAGGGGGAAGCGGGAAAACCAGTGCCAGGGGTCAAAACCTCGGGAAGAGAGAGAACTGGACAGCTCAGAGCGGCAGATGAAACTTGGCTGCACTGTAAGTGTCCGAGATTAGCACTAAGCTGATTGAAGTGTGAGGCTGGATCAGGAGAAATTAATTTAGCAAACCCGGATCGTTCCAGGAAGTGGTTGAAAGGAAAGAAAACATTTGGATGAAACCCTTTGGATCGAATCCCGCCCGAACGTTACCCTCTTGTCTTTTCTGCAGAAAGAAGCAGCACCTGGAGAAAAAAAAGGGGGGACGGTGGGGGTCTAAAAAGACGACGGCGAACGCAAGTAGGGGGTGCTTCAAAGAGAGGTTTTGGATGATGGAGGGGAGGATGAAAGGAAGATGAAGACGCCCCGGCAGTGGCTCACATCGGCCAAAACAAACACGGAGAGAACAGGACATTCTCTCGTGGAGGGAAACGGGGCCGGCCTGTTCTGATGAGCTCTGAGAACGCCGTGCCTCCGACTCTGCGTCACCTAGTTTTATAACACAWCACCAGCCTGGTGCAGAATTAAAGGGGAAAACACAACTTTCCCTCCTTTTTATGTCCATATAGTAAAATGCACTAAAGGGACGTGGTGGTTTGGCGGTCAGTGCCACGGTCCCATCATTCTGGGGCTACAAGTTCGAGCATCAAGAAGCAGTAAAGAAAAAAAATTACAAAATCCCTTATATTTAACTCATCCTTCATGTGTGTGTGTGTGTGTGTTCCAAACTGCAAGGCAGTGCATGTCGTTGCGCAGGGCCCTGGACATTCGTTCCCCCGTGTCTGTCGTGTGTGTGTTTCTCCGGACAGATGTTCAAAACTGCAAATTTCGTTCTGCATTACATCTTGATGTTGTGTTTGAATGACAATAAATGATTCTTGATCTTGATATTTTTTCCTCAGCTCTAAAATAAACCTAACAAACAGCTGTGTGATCAGGTTATGGTTCTGCAAATCGGCTAAAGTTTTCAGCCTTTTAGTTCAGGCTGCAGGAAATATGCAACTCCTCCTCTTACCAACACGCTGCTGCTGCTGCTGGTCGTGTGTGCGCTCGCCTCCTTTATTTGTGCTACGAAGCGGCCCCTCCTCCTGGTTCCTCAGCAGACCCTGAAAACACACCGACACCACCAGACAAGAGCTCCCCCTACATATGTGAATGTTCACCCCTCAAAGACACGCGTTACCATAAATAAAACTAATTATTATTAGGTCGTAATTTATTTTTGTCCCCATTATAATCCTTAATATTATTATTTATATAAGTGGGTTTTTTTTTTACTCAAAGGCCAGGGAATAAGCCAGAAATGAATAAAACATATTTTGTAAGGAGAAATAATCTGAATATTTTGTTGTAATTTTTGCACCTTTAATTGATTTTAATCAGTTAGTTTGCAGACTATTTTAAAGGTACTCTTGATAAAATGGTTTTTAGTGCTATACTCATATTTTTATGTTCCACAAATTTGTTTACTCTGTGTTCAGAGGCTCTCAAACTGGGGTCCGTGAGAGGTATCTTGGGGGTCCTCAAAAAATTTAACTAAATTGTTAATTTGGTTTTTATTTTTAAAAATGCATGGAGAACAATGAACTAATAAAACTAATATAATAAACTTAATAAAAATACACTGCTCAAAAAAATAAAGGGAACACTTAAACAACGCACGCTAACTCCCGATCTTAATCAATGAAATATTCACATTGAGTACTTTGTTCTGTACAGAGTTGAATGTGCTTCACAAAAGTTAGATTTACTTGGACTTAGCGTGCGTTAAGTGTTCCCTTTATGTTTTGAGCAGTGTACATATTCCCATGACATTTAGGGGTTGAAATGACAATAAACTGTCTTTTAAAAACAGCATGGGGCTTATGAGGGGGTCCCTGGAATTTTTTTCACCCATGTAAGGGGACCCCAGACCCAATGGCTTGAGAACCCCTGCTCTTTATTAGGCACTTTTTGGCAACGTGAATCATTATTTTAATAAAACTTCTGTAATTTATCACTAGATCGATAACACTGGTACAGTATAGTTTTAACACTGGTGTTTAATATTTAAGTTTTTTACTTATTCAAGGGCATCAACTGAAAGTTATTTTCTATAATTTAGTAAAACATGAATTGTTATTTCTGTCTTAGCCTAGCTAATGTTGCCATGTTWATTACATAACGTTTTTGTATAAACTATAATCTGACACTGTGTGGTGCTTTAAGGCAGCGCAGACATTTTTACAGCTGTTGACAGCTGCACTAACGGTCCCCCTGGCTACAAACCTGACACCACTGTGTCGCTTCTGCACCGACTTCCCGGAAGCGGTAGAGGGAGCGCGTCCTGACAGCCTCCCGGGGAGCTTCGGTCCATGAACATGTGGTTGTGCAATATCTCTTTGCAGCGGTGGTCGTGCTCACTCTGAACCAGTGGAGGGAGCCAACTGGTCAATAAAAGGAATCCTTTGTATGCTCATGGTTTGGCACATGGTGAACAAAGTGATTTACTGTCACGTTTTCTCTCTGAGCTGTCAGACACACAACTCTTTATGATAACTACACAGAATATGATCTGAATACCTATGGACAGTGAAGATGTGCTTTCTATCTGACCTCTGAGCTTCACTGATGCTTTTCTTCAGGGACCTGACCAAAAAACAGAATACAAAAAACACATTTATACTACAGGAAATAAAACTCATCTTTATCCTAATTCTAATTAACTCTAACATATGTATGGTATGCTAACATCACTGGCACAATGACATCAAATGAGCCCAATATGATAAAAACACATACMCCACTATGTTGCTTTAGTGTCTTTATTTTAATAAATTAAAGCAATAAATACATGAAACATTTAATTTCTTTACATCATTACATTTGAAACATTAGAAAACACTAAACTAGTTACAATAATGCAAATATATTGTGGTTTAAACAGTTTAGCTTCAACTTCCTGGGGAGAATTAAGCCATGTTAACATGTTTTAATACATTTATTAAACAGCAATTGATGGGGCAGAATTTATAGCTCTTAGAGAATCTTACCTTGACCAGTTTACAGCTTTGCTCAGGTGAACAGAGCTACAGATAAACGCTGCTTGGTTCTTTTATATTGTTGCACAATAGACTTGTGATTTGAAATATATATTACTTACACTTTAATAACGACTCTGTAATAAATCACGACGTCCTTCTAATAATAACAACTACACATAGAGCAGTTTATAATAAAATATTGTSCCAAACAGCGGCCATAATTTTCAGAAAAACAGACCAAAGCGCGTAGATAAGCTAACAAAATGGCTACAGCTCGACTGGAAGAGAACTCGATTTTGCGAAGCAGACTTCCGCGCAGATTCGMCGTTTATTAACCGAACCACTGTAACGATACGAAGTTATACTGTCGACCCAGACAGCTGTTCATTTTCTACCCCGT
Source organism: Austrofundulus limnaeus (assembly GCF_001266775.1). Classification (NCBI taxonomy): domain Eukaryota; kingdom Metazoa; phylum Chordata; class Actinopteri; order Cyprinodontiformes; family Rivulidae; genus Austrofundulus; species Austrofundulus limnaeus. Next base: position 212,318 of record NW_013952625.1, read on the forward strand.
TAGTTTGATATTGTTTACGAATATGAGCCCGTTTGTTTCTTAAAGTCGCCTAAGAGAATATTCCAGACTCCATCTTTCCTCGTTCACAACAAGAAGCGTATCTCCCGAGCKCCGCCATGTTGAGCGCGGCAAGCTAGTGTAGCATCAGAAAAATAAAATAAATATATCATTAAAAAAACGACGTTTTCACCCACTTTAATCTAACCGAATCGACTTTAAAATTAAGAATAACCATCTCACATTAGCAGCGGGTTAGTTAAATAAGTTGTAACACAACGTTTAATACTAGCCTAAATCGTCAGACCTCGTTAACTAACGTAAACCGTGGCCCTGGTAGCGAACATAACTTCAAAATACGCTATACATAATAATAATAATAATAATAATACAATCTATATTTGAGATTCAACAAACATAGAGGGTGTTTAGCTGATACATTGTCGTGATAAGGCGTACTACTTTCAGCTAGAATGACCACTCGTTAAAAAATAAAGCCAGAGAAAAAAGAAATAAATACATTATCCATCATACATGTTAGTCAACATTACATAATACTTAGGCAAATAAATAGCTACGACAAATAAAAAGTCAGACCTCTACCGTCAACACTACTGCTTTTCCAAACGTGGCCTACAACACATTTGGTCATTTTTACAAAAATATTAAAAACTTAATCACAATCCAACAGTACCGTATGAAAGAAATCCCTTTCGCGGTACGTATTTGTTAAAGTCATAAAGTCATGTCAAAAAATAAGCGTGAAATGAACAGTCGAGGCTTCGCCCGGAATTTCCCATGGGGCATGCGGAAAATCCACTCCCGACAGCAGGCCACCCTTCCTACTTGAGTCCGAGGCTTGCGGTTAGGTCCCACAGATCCGAAAAGTCGCCCAACGAAATCGCAAAAAAGTCTATATATTCTTAAAATGGCTTAAAAATAATCCGTTTCTCCATGTTTTGAGGAAAAAATAAAACATGTTTCACCATTTTCCCCCCTCTAGTTTCACCAAAGACATTACAGGCCTTAGCTCTGAGGCTCTTTTCTTTAGAACCCAGGCTGATCCAGAGCGAGACGAACAAGAACGCAGGGATTTTTTTTATTTTTGCTCAGAGGGAAGAAAGTCACATCGGCCGTACTCGGCAAACATCGGAAACTGGGTGGTTTTTGGATTAAATTATTCCAATGAGGTTACTTTASACGTACCCATTGGGCATCTCTTTCCTACTGTTAAATATTAATTGAAAATACAACCAATCCAGAGTGTTTACATGGAATATGCAGCGTTTGCATGCAAAATACACTAAGACCCGCCCATTCACTTTCACCGMAACCAATAGGAAGTATTTTACGTTTTACAAACACCCGCCCTCAATTTTGATTGGTTGACGAAAYGAACGTGCACGCTAATTGGCTGTACGCATACTTGAGTTAATTATTCATATAGCTGTGTTGAATGGCCAATGAGCGTTTTACTACTGAGCTACAAGTCCCTCCTTCCGAAGTAACAGACCCTGTCTTTTGGAGTAGGCAACCCCGTAGTACTCCTTCAGTCTATATAACGAAGCGTTGGAGCTTCCAACCTTCAGTAGCGCTCAGAGCGCTCCAGTTGGTAGATCKGAAAAGGGGAGGGAGCAGTTAGTACAAAGTCTATGTAGGAAATAAACATAAGCTACTCCTCTCCGAAGGCAACTGACAACAGAGGTCCCTGGAATATCGCCTTTGGAGATATTCCGGTCACCGTCGGCGGCCTCGCCGGAACCGTGGTGGCAGTTTACCGGCTGTTCCTGCTCCCAAAGCGGCGTGCCGAGGAAGGACTCGACTCTTTGAATAGACAAGATGCACGGACCGCCCTCCGGCGACAGCGCATGCCCATTGCGCACGATCAAGAGAGTTCAGTTCGGCATCATCAGTCCAGATGAACTTGTAGGTTTTCTGTTTCGGGGTGGGATTTTTAATTCGTTGACTATCGAAGAGGTGACACGTTACTGCAGGCTTTATGTTTTACTGGAATAGTTGTACATTTAAAACTAAAAACACGGGTCTGTTTGCAGCTGAAATGACTTGCTGTTAGCCTAGCATTGCTAACTAGCATGTAGCAAGAAGTAAAAGAAAACTTAAAGCACCACACATTCTACAACTATCCATGCATATTTTATATGAATCAAACCCCCCTTTTAATCAATGTAGCATTTAGGCCCTGATGTTAATTAACGTTTTGATTACTTTGTAGTAATTTCAATGTGATTTGTATTTTTGGCACAATAAACTAATAAAAAGCTTCAATAAAGTGAGAAATGTACCTTTTTATTTAAACGTGAGTTAATGTTGATAGAAGTCAGTGTTTAGACGTGTTTTCATGAAATCATTCATGTATAACAATTATGCAGCCCTGTATCTGCATTTAGATGTTTCTTTTTTCTGAATAAGTGAACATAAGAGTTTCTATTTTACACTTTATTATAAGCACATTTGTCAGAAATGTCTAATAACATTTTAGGTATTCCAGTGGCAATATTTGTTTCAGCATTGTGCCTTTTATTTATTTATTTTTTAGAAACGAATGTCAGTGACTGAGGGGGGAATCAAGTACCCCGAAACCACAGAAGGAGGACGTCCCAAACTTGGTGGCCTTATGGATCCRAGGCAAGGGGTCATAGAACGCAGCGGGAGGTGTCAAACCTGTGCAGGTAACGCATTACAGTAGATTGTCACTCTAACATGTAGGCACGGGAAAAGAAAGTTCCTTCTTATTTAATTTTAGGGTTTTATGTGTTGTGATGTAAGAAAAATTAATCAGATTTGACCTCAAGTGTATGAAAACACTCTTTAGTTTGCACAATGTCAATTTTAAACAATCATAAACYAAATAAAAAGTGGGGAAAATGAAACCCATCTTTGCTGCTTCAGTAGGATTTTTGAGGAAAATAACTGTTCTTAAGAGCGCCTCAGTCGGCAGATAAAAGGTTAAAGTTTGTGACAGAGCAATTAGGAAAAACTAAGTCCAGCGTATTTAGAATGGTCCAGATTTTTTAAAGAAATCCTTTCAGCAAAGAATATGGCAAGACAACTGGGGTACAAACTACAGCTGTGAAATTAATTGAGTTAACTGATTAATTTTAGTGCTGCATGGACATAAGAATTTTAATCGTGATTAAAATTTACAATCACTTTACTGTGGCTGAATATGTAGGTTTGTATATTGCAATGCACTCAGTGCATGCCAGGTCATGTTTGTAAATGAGAAGTGGTTCTCAAACAGTTTACCTGATAAATAAAGGTTAAATAAATAATATTTTAAAAAACTCCATGTGTAACACTATGTACAGTTTTTTTTTTCTTTTTGTCTTATGGCTTATTTTATTTATTTATGTTTTGCTGACAGCTGTGACCTTAGTATCTATCTTTCATTCCTCATGTAGTACACATTTGGAATGAAAATCCTTGAATTCTTGATTTAACCTCATTATTCTGCACAAAATTTAACTGACTCAGATATGTTTGGAGCATTTTTAGGTCCTGTTTTATATTCAAAAAAATCAGGTCTAAGCATCAATTTTGTTTTCTAAATAAAAACTTTAAAAACTAATTAATAACTCAAGTAATTTATTTTATCTATATGCAATAAAATGTATTTTAAATTTAAGATTAATCATAATTAATTYACAGCTACTTTGGGATTAATCAGATTAAAAATATTAATCATTTGACAGCCCTRGTACAAACACTTCATAATAACTGTTAAGCACGGCAGTGGAGGGGTAATGATATGGGAATTTTTTTGTGTTTTTGTTAATCATTTTAAAACCTGTTCTGATAATTGAACCCTAGAATTTAAAGAAACAGTTTGACTTTCATTTCTCCACAAATGCTTATTAATATAAGTCAGTGATCCCTATCTGACCTCTCAACCTTACATCACTTCCATTTCGCTCTCTCAGGCAACATGACAGAATGCCCAGGTCACTTTGGGCACATAGAGCTGGCCAAACCAGTTTTCCACGTCGGTTTTATAACAAAGATAATGAAGATCCTCCGATGTGTCTGCTTCTTCTGCTCCAAATTGTTGGTGGACGCCGTAAGTGCTTCAGGACAAACTGAACTTGAAGATCCTTTCTGTTTCTGTTTTTTAAAATTCTGGTATCTTTTCCGACTCTAGAACAACCCCAAGATCAAGGAAATCCTTGTGAAATCTAAAGGACAGCCCAGGAAGCGTTTAACCCACGTTTATGAGCTGTGCAAGGGTAAAAACATTTGTGAAGGAGGCGAGGAAATGGACAACAAGTTTGGAATGGAGCCACAGGAGACGGAGGAGGACATCACCAAGGAGAAGGTATTTGGGTTTAACTCGCTTTAGCTGTTGACGTTTTCGCTTCGGCTCCTGTTTTCCTCTCACACTCATCACCTCGCCGTGACGCAGGGCCACGGTGGCTGCGGGCGCTACCAGCCCCGCATCAGACGCTCGGGCTTGGAGCTGTACGCCGAGTGGAAGCACGTCAACGARGACTCGCAGGAGAAGAAGATCCTGCTGAGTCCGGAGCGCGTGCACGAGATCTTCAAGCGCATCTCGGACGAGGAGGACATCATCTTGGGCATGGATCCCAAGTTCGCCCGACCGGAATGGATGATYGTCACCGTGTTGCCTGTGCCTCCGCTGGCTGTGAGGCCTGCCGTGGTCATGCAAGGATCCGCTCGCAACCAGGTAAAGTAACGTGATCCTAAAGTGACCTGTGCTGGCTGAAAGARGAATTCTTACATTTGGTGATTTATACCCTGGCCTTGTAATAAGTTAGTTTAGTTGAAAACTTGATTTTTATGGGTCTGAGGTAATGTCCTCTGGAATGTTTGCTCTATATACAAAAAGAGGAACCTCCTAGCTTCACAATACAAAGGGATTTCCTGATCCTACAGCAGTCGGCAGAGAAAAACGGCCAATTTAAACATAAAAAAACAATTGAAAGGACAGTTGGAGCTCATTAAGACTAATTTTGCCACAATGGGTCACATGTATTCTTGCCTGCATGAGTATAGCGAAGTGTCTCCAGCTATAAAACCAACTGACTTCTCATTTAAAGGACGACTTGACGCACAAGTTGGCGGACATCGTCAAGATCAACAACCAGCTGCGAAGAAACGAGCAGAGCGGCGCGGCTGCTCATGTGATCGCCGAGGATGTGAAGCTGCTTCAGTTTCACGTGGCCACTATGGTCGACAACGAGCTGCCAGGCCTGCCCAGGGTATGTGTTTACATCTGATGAAGAGAATCCAGTTTTATTTGCTGTAGGTTTTAACGTCTTGTTTTTGTTCTGTTCTCAAGGCAATGCAAAAGTCTGGCCGCCCTCTCAAATCCATAAAGCAGCGTCTAAAGGGTAAGGAGGGAAGAGTGAGGGGTAACCTGATGGGCAAACGTGTGGACTTCTCAGCTCGAACCGTCATCACCCCGGACCCTAACCTGCAGATCGACCAAGTGGGCGTGCCGCGATCCATCGCAGCGAACATGACGTTCCCAGAGATCGTTACTCCCTTTAATATYGACAGGTGAGTCAAAGTGGGATTTTTTTGTCTCATCTGTAAAGCATGGTAAATCTGAGTGTAATGAGCTCTGAAAACATTTGTTAGATTGCAAGAGCTGGTACGAAGAGGCAACAGCCAGTATCCTGGAGCAAAATACATCATCCGCGACAACGGAGACAGAATTGACCTGCGGTTCCACCCGAAACCAAGTGACCTTCATCTGCAGATCGGCTACAAGGTCAGCTGAAAACGATTGGTCACAACCAAACAATGCTRACAGGACTGTTTGGCCATGAAATTCAAGACTGTGTAAAGTAAAAATAAATGTGTGTTCTGAGGTTGTCACACCACAGMGATATATGTYAAYAATCACCCARCCAAGTTTGAACAATTAAAAATACTGTTAACCTTATAAAATTATGTGTTAAAAGTAATGAAAAAATATCAGTTAGCTGTGGTCTGGAATGCTGGGGGCGTGTCCTCTGGAGGAGCTCAAACCACGCCCACGACCCTGAACATTCCTGTAACYGAGGAAACAATGTTTGTTTTCCTTTCCATTAAAGCAACAGGGGGCGGGGTTATACTGAAGGCAGCTGCRTGACATCACGATGCTGCCCTTTAAGACACGCCCAAAAAATCCTGTAACATAGATACCTTGTTACACAAATCGAATCATATCTCCACTATTCAAATATCTACAGTTGAGAGAATTTGTACTCATTTATAACAATCCATTTATGACATTTATAATGTTTAAAAAAGAAAATGTTACATTTTACTTTACACGGTATTTAAAGGATTTTAATTCACATCTGACTGAATGTGGTTGTTTTAGGTGGAAAGACACATGTGCGATGGTGACATCGTCATCTTCAATCGACAGCCTACACTACATAAAATGTCCATGATGGGCCACAGGGTTCGGATTCTGCCGTGGTCCACGTTCCGACTCAACCTCAGGTACCAAATGAGATTTCTGTTCACAATTCAAACCTGCGGTCCTGTCACACAGTGCAGGGTTGTTTGGGATTATTTTAGAGTTGTTTGATGCCTCATCTCTGTTTTGTCCAGTGTCACCACACCCTACAACGCTGACTTTGAYGGCGACGAGATGAACCTCCACCTGCCTCAGTCTCTGGAGACAAAGGCRGAGATTCAAGAGCTGGCCATGGTGCCGCGTATGATCGTCACGCCGCAGTCCAACAGGCCCGTCATGGGTATTGTGCAGGACACCCTCACGGCTGTTCGCAAATTCACCAAACGAGACGTCTTCTTAGAGAGGGTGAGCAGCAGGACCGCTAGGTCCTCTTTTCACATCCTCCAGATCTTTTCATTTATTGCACATTGGTTCTTCTCCCAACAGGGCGAAGTGATGAACCTCCTCATGTTCCTTTCCACCTGGGATGGGAAAATGCCTCAGCCCGCCATCCTCAAGCCCCGCCCCTTGTGGACAGGCAAGCAGGTCTTCAGCCTCATCATCCCCGGTCACATTAATGTGATCCGCACACACAGCACGCACCCCGACGAYGAGGACAGTGGGCCTTACAAACACATTTCACCCGGCGACACCAAGGTATGAACATACCTCTATTTCTTTTTTCTCTGAGTGTGATTTAAAGATATAAACTGATAGCCAAGCTCCTGTGCAGGTGATAGTGGAGAACGGAGAGCTGATTATGGGCATCCTGTGTAAGAAGTCTCTGGGAACCTCCGCCGGTTCCCTCGTCCACATCTCCTACCTGGAGATGGGTCACGACATCACCAGACTCTTCTACTCCAACATTCAGACGGTGGTCAACAACTGGCTGCTCATCGAGGGTACGAAATCAACAGGATTAAAATTATGCTTTATGTAAAATGGTATTTTCTCAATGTAGATCTTTTTATTAGGTCATTCAATCGGTATTGGTGACTCCATTGCTGATGCCAAGACATACCTGGACATCCAGAATACCATCAAGAAAGCCAAACAGGATGTGATAGAAGTAAGAATACGTCTTTTTATTTTTTAATCTTCCATAAAACCCACAGTTTTTTGTAGGGCTGGGTATCGATTCAAATCGATTTGATTCAGGACGATTCAGTTTGATTTTTTTTTTTTGTTATTTAAGGATATCATGCAGTAACACATTTACTTTGATATGTAAGACATTCTCAAAGGAACTAATTCTGTAAATAGTAGAAACTAATTATAACTTGGTGCATTGGTAAAATTATAAACATTAAGGGCAAACTTGTACATTTGGAGTTTAATCTTGAAACAAAACTGTCTCAAGTTTCAAAGGGTTTAAACTAAAAAGAAATTGCAAGAGAAAGTGTTGTTGGATACATTAGCTTTTAAAAACTAAGAATGATTTTCTTGATCATTAAGAAGTGATGGAATAAGGTTATAGAAGAAGAGGTGGGATAATGTAAGTGTTTACTTCTGTCCACTCTTTTGAGTGTGTGAAAATTGTATATTTGTAATGTTTCTGTTCCCTTCTGCTCAATAAAACTTATTAACAAGAAGAAAAAAAGAGTACTTCAGCTAAAACATTCCATCACTGTGAATTACATTAAGATGTTTATTAATTTTTAAAATAACATTGGTAACAAAACTAAACAATTTTGTTAGACTGACATCTTTCACACATTTATACATGCTGAGGACAACAGTTTCAGATGTTTACATACCATAGTTTTGGTTCAAGCCGCTCGAAGCTTTGTTTCCCGTGTGCAAATCTTTGCAAACAAAAGTCGTCATGGCCTCTGTTATCTTTAAGTTCAGCTGAGAATCAGCTGTAATGTTAGTGATTCCTTTGTTTCTTTTCTCATGCCCCAGACAACTTGTTGTCGGGAGCTAATGTTAGCACTGAACGTCAACTAGATGTAAACTAGATGCAAGCCAGGAGTGACACACAGCATGGAAATGCGCAGCTTCATTGCACACAACACCCTTGAAGAAAAATCGAWCTCATGACTTGTGAATCGATTTTCCCAAATTTGAACGAGAATCGATTAAATATTTTTTTTTAACCCAGCCCTAGTTTTTTGTAAGTTTCATCCGGCCGTGTCTTATTTCTCCCTTTCTATTCCACTAGGTCATCGAGAAAGCTCACAACAACGAGCTGGAACCGACGCCCGGTAATACGTTGAGGCAGACCTTTGAGAACCAGGTGAATCGTATCCTCAACGACGCTCGTGACAAAACGGGGTCCTCGGCCCAGAAGTCTCTGTCCGAGTACAACAACTTCAAGTCCATGGTGGTGGCCGGCTCCAAGGGCTCAAAGATCAACATCTCACAGGTGGGACTCCTCACTGTTCTCACAGAAAGTGGTTTTAGGTATGACTGAAGCTCAGATCACCTGACGTACCGTCTCGAACATTCAGGTTATTGCCGTGGTGGGGCAGCAGAACGTGGAAGGTAAGCGAATCCCGTTTGGCTTCAAGCACCGGACTCTGCCTCACTTCATTAAAGACGACTACGGTCCTGAGAGCAGAGGCTTTGTGGAGAACTCCTACCTGGCCGGATTAACGCCGACAGAGTTCTTCTTCCACGCCATGGGTGGCAGAGAGGGTCTGATCGATACGGCCGTCAAAACAGCTGAGACAGGTGAGTTCAGACCATGGCAAAATCGTACCAGAACAAAATGCCATGTTTTGGGTTTTTTTATTTAAAAAAAATCATTTTCTTCCACTCCAGGATACATCCAGCGTCGTCTGATCAAGTCTATGGAGTCTGTGATGGTGAAGTACGACGCCACGGTGCGGAACTCCATCAACCAGGTAGTGCAGCTGCGCTACGGCGAGGACGGCCTGGCGGGAGAGAACGTCGAGTTCCAAAACGTGGCGACACTGAAGCCCTCGCACAAGGCCTTCGAAAAGAAGTCAGTCCTCCTACAAATGTCTTCGCAGCGAATTTAAGCACAGTGATTAACTGTGCTTTTTAAATGTCATTTAGGTTCAAGTTCGACTGCACCAACGAGCGAGCGCTGAGGCGAATCCTGCAGGAGGACGTGGTGAAAGACGTGCAGACCAACGCACACGTGCAGAGCGTCCTGGAGAGGGAGTTTGAGAAGATGAAGGAGGACAGGGAGATTCTGCGAGCTATTTTCCCTACCGGCGACAGCAAGGTGAGTGTAACCCATCAAAAAATTAAAAAAAAAAAAACAACGATGTTGCAGTGACAGATGGTGGCGTCTGTACTTAAATGAGCAAACTGAGAATATATATATTTAAATAAATACATACACTTGTAGTTGAGGATTTAGGGGTTTTGATAAACCTCTGTGCTTCACGGTAAACAGTTATTGATGYTTCAGAGTGTTTCAAATATGACAACTTGAATGTTTTTAATGTTTCTGCAATGCTCGTTCTTGCCTGCAGGTGGTGCTGCCATGCAACCTGGCCAGAATGATCTGGAACGCTCAGAAGATTTTCCGAATCAACCCTCGAACCCCAACAGATCTGAATCCTCTGAGAGTGGTTGAGGGTAAGGTGGCGCAGAACTGGTCTTGTGCAGACAGAGGATTACTAAATGTCTAATTTTCTTTAAGATGAGGTCTGACCTCAAGTGTTAAAGCTGACCTATCTGTTGTAAAACAAATAAATAACATCAACAATCAGTGTTTGTTGTTTTGCTTGGATCTACGTCTCACTTCAGGTTTAAAGAACTGCTCGTATTTATGCCAACACGTCTCCTTTTCATCTGCAGGCGTTCAGGAGCTGAGTAAGAAGCTGATCATTGTGAACGGCGAYGACCCCCTGAGCAGACAGGCCCAGGAGAACGCCACGCTGCTCTTCAACATCCACCTGCGCTCCACGCTCTGCTCCAAACGCATGACAGAGGAGTTCCGCCTTTCCACCGAGGCTTTTGAGTGGCTGCTGGGCGAGATCGAGACCAAGTTCAACCAGTCCATCGTACGTTCAGATGTGTTCTCGCAGCTTTTACGGCTCTGAAATAAAACGCTAAAGACGAAAACATTAAAGCTGCTTCTCTTTCTGCAGGCTCATCCGGGTGAAATGGTCGGTGCTCTGGCTGCTCAGTCACTGGGAGAGCCGGCCACACAGATGACACTGAACACTTTCCACTACGCCGGTGTGTCGGCCAAGAACGTAACTCTGGGTGTGCCTCGTCTGAAGGAGTTGATCAACATCTCAAAGAGGCCCAAGACGCCCTCGCTGGCGGTTTTCCTGCTGGGTCAGGCAGCGCGTGACGCTGAGCGGGCCAAGGACATCCTGTGTCGCCTGGAGCACACCACGCTCCGGAAAGTAAGAACACTTCTGCAATTGTTTATGTCTAAATTACTAATAAAAGTTATATATTTGATCAACTTGTTAGTGTTATGGTACGTACACGCCTAAAAGAGGCTTCCTGTTGATTTTTTTAAACTCCATTTTCAACTTAGATGTCTTTAAATTTTCGTAAGTTGTCTAAAATTTAGTAGCCTGGCCCTTGCCTTCCTACGCAGCTCCGCTCAATTCTAGTTTCTCTTCTCAGCTCTGTCTGGGACTTCTCCCATTAACAAGGATTTCGTTGGCAGATTTTTAGCCGGGCCAATCAGAGAACAGAACATACATTTTCTGCGCAGTGTCAGCTTGTAGTTTATTTTACCTGGACCAATCAGAGAACAGAAGGAGTTTTGAACAATGTTGATATTCTGCGCAGTGTCTGCTAGTTATTTTAGCATACGGCAGTGGAGGAAGTGAATGAAGCCAGTCTGTGTTGATAAGGCTTCCAAATTAAAATAAATTTGTCTGACAAAGCAGCAGCTCTCATTTACAGTCGTCTCGTTCGGCTTGGTACTTTTCTCCTCTCAGTAGGGTTGTTTACAGCACATGTGATTTCCGGTTAGCTTCTTAGCTTAGCCTCCGTCACAGCGACAACACATACATGCTTCAGCAGAGGCCACGCCTCCTGCATCATCACTGCAGCAGCTTCRAAGTTTTCCTTTAGATCTTGGTTCTGTTTACACTAGGTAGTTTATATAGATGTGTTTTCTTTGCTTGCMGTATTAATAAAGACGCTTGAAGTCTGTTGAAACGTCGAGCAGTTGCTCAGATTTTTCTTGAAATCTTTCTAGACTGGGATTAAAAACGAGTCGTTTCTTCCAGGTGACTGCCAACACCGCCATCTACTACGACCCAAACCCTCAGAACACAGTGGTGGCTGAGGACCAGGAGTGGGTGAACGTCTACTACGAGATGCCAGACTTCGACGTGACGCGCATTTCACCGTGGCTGCTGCGCATYGAGCTCGACCGCAAGCACATGACCGACCGCAAGCTGACCATGGAGCAGATCGCAGAGAAGATCAACGCAGGTGAGCCGCATTAAACACTAAGTTCAGCGCTTCAGGCATAAACAAGCCACTTTGCTAACGACCTTGTGATTCTGTTTTTAATTTCAGGTTTTGGAGATGATCTGAACTGCATCTTCAATGACGACAATGCTGAAAAGCTTGTGCTGCGAATCCGAATCATGAACAACGACGAGAAYAAGTTCCAAGAGGTGAGAAATGGTTTTTAATTAAACTCACACTGAAGCCAGTTTTCCTTTGGATTACATAACCATTGTGTCTTCACCAGGACGAGGAGGTGGTGGACAAAATGGACGACGACGTGTTCCTGAGGTGCATCGAGTCCAACATGCTGACGGACATGACTCTGCAGGGCATCGAGCAGATCAGCAAGGTGAGTGCAGCAGGAAACGGAGAGAGGAGAAACCGCCTCTGTGGCTGGAGGTTTACCCTTCAACTCTTCTCTTCCAGGTGTACATGCACTTACCTCAGACTGACAACAAGAAGAAGATCATCATCACSGATGACGGAGAGTTCAAGGCCCTGCAGGAGTGGATCCTGGAGACGGACGGCGTGAGCCTCATGAGGGTTCTCAGTGAGAAGGATGTGGATCCTGTCAGAACCACCTCCAACGACATTGTGGAAATCTTCACGGTACAAAAGCGTTCACGTTTTTCCACTTTCAKTGTAAATCTGTTTTCACGCTCATTTAAAGTGTTTTTGCGCAGGTTTTGGGGATTGAAGCAGTACGAAAGGCGCTGGAGAGGGAGTTGTTCCACGTCATCTCCTTCGACGGCTCCTACGTCAACTACCGTCACCTGGCTCTGCTTTGCGACACCATGACCTGCCGCGGTCATCTGATGGCCATCACCCGTCACGGCATCAACCGTCAAGACACAGGACCGCTCATGAAGTGTTCCTTTGAAGAGACGGTAYAAAGATTTGTTTCTAAATCATCCCAAAATCATCGCAAAATTTGTCTGGCCTACGTGATGTACTCAGAAAGCACCACATAAACGAAACCCTGAAAACAGTGCCATCATTGGGTGACAAAAAACTTTGTTTCGATCTCTGCTCCAGGTGGACGTGTTGATGGAGGCATCGTCCCACGGAGAGTGCGACCCCATGAAAGGCGTGTCGGAGAACATCATGCTCGGCCAGCTGGCCCCTGCAGGAACGGGCTGCTTCGACCTGTTGCTGGACGCCGAGAAGTGCAAATACGGCATGGAGATCCCGACAAACATACCYGGCATCAGCGTGGCTGGACGTAAGAGGAGAAAGATCTATGTGGCGTAAAAAGGCGAGTTTGTTGTCGATATGATGCACCAGATATAAAATTCTGCATACTTCTATTTGCAGCCACTGGAATGTTCTTCGGCTCGGTACCGAGCCCCATGAGCGGTATGTCTCCTGCCATGACGCCGTGGAACACAGGGGCCACCCCAGCCTACGGTGCCTGGTCCCCCAGTGTTGGTGAGTTTAAATTCCCACAGTGCTTTGGCTCTTTTGTTTTTTCTCCCCATCTTTTATGTTTGTCCCCATCATTATATTTTCCTTCTTGTCTCTTAGGAAGCGGCATGACCCCCGGAGCGGCAGGCTTCTCTCCCAGCGCGGCTTCAGATGCAAGTGGCTTCTCTCCAGGTTACTCCCCGGCCTGGTCGCCCACGCCGGGATCTCCAGGGTCTCCAGGACCTGCCAGTCCATACATACCCTCACCAGGTCAGACACGGTTTTACACTAAACATATTACAGGGTTCCCACGAGTCCTTGAAATCTTTGAAAGTTTGTGAATTTGAAAAAATTATTTCAAGACCCTGGAAAGTTTGTGAAAACAGCCAAAAATTACACTTCCTTGAAAGTTTTTTTGGGGATTAAAGTTGTCTAGTCACACGACTGATTTTCATCTTTAAAAAAATTCTAAAGTAAAACTTATAAAAACAAATTTGTTGCGGCGTATATCTCAGGATTACAGTAAACTGATGTGGCTTTCAACAAATAATGTGAGCCATAGTCATAGTTTTATCCAATCAGAACAGAGGAGGGCGGGTCCTTCTTTCTGAGTCCAGGTGAAGCWCCACAGCTCCTCCTGTCCTCACTGAGGGTTTGGACATGTTCACATCCCCTCCTCCGCAACTGAGCTGCTGAACCTCCCAGGACATAATTACAGTACATGTCCATGTATTGTAGATATGAATGTAGGGTAAACATTTAATCTACTTTCCTTCATTGATTCTGACTCAACAACTTCTATGTTGTTMAGTTTTTCATTGAATTTACATATTAAACCTGTTCATTGGTAACATTCTGAGGTAGYAGTAGGTAATTGCCATTGGGCGTGGATCTTTTAATTTGAGGAAATTGGTACTGGAAAGTCCTTGAAAGGTCCTTGAATTTGACATTGACCAAGGTGTGGGAACTACATATGATGTAAGCGTAGGAGCTGTTAGAGTTCTAACACACMTGGGTTGAATTCATGTGGCCGGAGGATCAAAGCTGATTTAACTTCAATGTTTTCCTCTTTCAGGCGGAGCCATGTCACCCAACTACTCCCCCACCTCCCCYGCCTACGAGCCCCGTTCCCCCGGCGGCTACACCCCGCAGAGCCCCGGCTACTCCCCGACGTCGCCCTCCTACTCCCCCACCTCTCCCTCCTACTCTCCCACCAGCCCCAACTACAGCCCCACGTCCCCCTCGTACTCCCCCACTTCGCCCAGTTACTCCCCGACATCTCCGTCCTACTCCCCCACGTCTCCCTCCTAYTCCCCGACGTCTCCGTCGTACTCCCCCACCTCCCCCTCCTACTCCCCCACATCTCCGTCGTACTCCCCCACCTCGCCCAGCTACAGCCCGGCGTCACCAAGCTACTCCCCGACGTCCCCCAGCTACTCCCCGACGTCCCCTTCGTACTCGCCGACATCGCCCTCCTATTCGCCGACCTCCCCCAACTACACCCCGACCAGCCCCAACTACTCCCCCACTTCGCCGTCGTACTCSCCCACCTCGCCGTCGTACTCGCCCTCCAGTCCCCGCTACACCCCGCAGTCGCCGACCTACACGCCCAGCTCGCCGTCGTACAGCCCCAGCTCCCCCTCGTACTCCCCGACCTCGCCCAAATACACGCCCACCTCCCCCTCCTACAGCCCCAGCTCCCCGGAGTACACCCCCACCTCGCCCAAGTACTCCCCCACCTCGCCCAAGTACTCTCCGACGTCGCCCAAGTACTCCCCCACCTCTCCCACCTACTCCCCGACGACCCCAAAATACAGCCCCACCTCGCCCACCTACTCCCCCACCTCGCCCACCTACACCCCCACCAGCCCCAAGTACTCGCCCACCTCCCCCACATACTCCCCGACTTCGCCTAAGTACTCACCCACGTCTCCGACGTACTCGCCGACCAGTCCCAAAGGCTCCACCTACAGCCCCACCTCCCCTGGCTACAGCCCCACCTCCCCCACCTACAGCCCGGCCATCAGCCCTGACGACAGTGACGAGGAGAACAACTGATGAGGTGGTGAGGAGGAGAGGCAGCTGAGAGAGCGCCACCTCATGGTCAACAACTGGACGGCATCTTGAACTCGCTGGAGGTGGCGATGCCTTTAAACCACAGGYGGAGGTTCCCCTCCCCACTTTACCCCAAATCCCACCCTTTGAAATCTACAAAACTGTTCTGTAAAGAAAAAAAAACTTGAACTGCTTTGCCTGATGGGGGGGAAAGTTGCCTTTTTGAAATAGTTTCTTTCTTTTTTTTAAATGTAAGGCGGAATATTCCTGAGAGGAAACARAGAGAGGGAGCTTCAAATATATATTTCAGGAGGTGAAGAAAAGAAAAGTCTGCCGTAACCTTTTTAGTGTTTCTGCTTCCAGGTTCTGTTTCTGTAAATGTCGGGATGATTGTATTCATCACTAAAACAGGCAGTAAAAAGACGCAACAGTAAAGTAAAGCTTTAGGCTTTACTCGGTGATATTTCAGCTGTTTTCTTCAACATTTTGGATGCTTTTGGGGGACTTTTTATTTGTGTGCGTAAAACTGATTTCAGTTCATGTTGTCTTAAAGAAAAAGCTTTGCATCATCTGCGAAAGTGCACAGATTTAAGAAACGTTACAAGAACGTTATGTACCCTTCACCTCCCCCCCTCCCCCCCTCCTCCTTCAACACCTGAAAGATGTCAGAAAAAACTCAAACCAGCATCCTGTCCTGTCATTTTAGAGACTTCTACATCGAAAGAAGAATCAGATTTCTAATAAGAAATGGGGATTTATTTCTGTTGTTTTTTTATGATTTTTGTGAAGTCATGTTGGATGAAGGACACCAGTTCAGTTGTGCTGCTTTTGTTTAGCTTTTTCCTCATGAAGTGGCACATGTTGATRCATTTTAATCATCCCTCCTGTGTTTAGCTCATTTTTCTTTGTCAATTTTGATAGCTGAAGTGTGCAAATCTTTATTTGAACTGTTCAGTTTATTCAAAGAAGTTATCCTGTTGAGTATAAATAGAGAAAAAAAATTGTGATTTTATTTTGATGTTTTCATTTCTTCTCTTGTTTGCTCCGGGTGACTCCATAGTCCCTGTTTTCAGGAGGCTCGTGTGCGGACGAGGAGGACAGCTTGTTTTTATTTTTACCTTCCATCTTAGAGCTTTTTGTCTTGACGGAAAATTCTGTTCTCTTCGAGACGTCACCAAGTATTCAGTTCATGAGAGGGGAAAGTGAAGCATTTTAACCTTTTTTTCCCCTCTGAGCAAATTGGCCTTTTTAATAACAAAACACTACATTAGTGTGATCTTTTTCAGCTTAATAAACCCTCCATATGATGAGTTTTGTTTTCATCGCTAACTTCGTTCAGTTTGCTGCCTTGTCCTCCTCATCCACACGTGAGCCTCATTTCTAAAAATCAGTGTTTCCTGGTTGTATTTCCCCCTGTCTGTTCCTGTGATGATGGAGGTGATTCAATATCAGCTCAGATCGGGAGTCCTGCAGTGAAAACTGCTTTTTAGTTCACATCGGACTGAATCGACACAAAGCAGGTTTAGTAATTGCACTTAATGCGGTGGACTTGATGGATTTTTTTTGTCCACTGTTTTTGCATCCAGCTGCTGTGTTTTAACTGTTCAGTCAGTTCAAATCAAACAGGACTCCCAGGGTGTTTGTGTGAGCGCGCATGTGTGTATGAGAGAGTCTGAGGCGACGCAGGGTTTCAAGCTGAGGAAAAACTTCAGTCGTTTAGTTTAAGGAAGATTTAACTTAAAAGTTGCCACTGTAAAATAATCCAGTCATTATCTCATTCTATGTAATCTGTTATGTTTGTTTTTTTGACTTGGGGAAAAAATGAATAAAAATTTTACTATGTGTGTGGTTTGATTCTTAACCCCTGATGAATTTATTTTATTTTAAGATAAAGTCAGAGCCATTTAATGAACTCTAAAATTATTAAGTTATAATGAATATAAAGTTAAATAAGTAACTGTACAGATAGTAGAAATTAACAACTTTTATCATAAAAATAATTTTAAATCAGTTAATTATATAAG
>NW_013952625.1:230873-231962 GCF_001266775.1 Austrofundulus limnaeus
GGCTTTGGTGGCATTTTAGTTGTCAAACCAACAAGTGCACTATATGAAAAACTCTTAGGTGTCGTTTGAAAACGAAACTGAGAGAAAGTGCCCACTGGTAATTAGAAAAAGAGCCAACTCTGCGGGAGCACACTCAAACACGACTTACACTATGCCGCCATTAGCCGGAAGTCCCATAATTTAATATTTTCTAACATAACACTTGTTATAAACACGTTGAGTCAGAATCAGCTTCTTTTGGTTTGTTTATGTCTGCATTTCTGATTCCACCAAACCAAAATGAGAAACACTTCCCCACATCCTCCTGTAGAGGGCGCCCTCACCTCACTGCTCACCTGCCAACAGGAAGTTACTGAATCTCTTCAGTCACCTGTGRACCCGGCCCTGTGCACGAGGTAAAAACAAAAAGAAGTGATTTTAATTTAAAGTGAACTTATTTCATGGCTGACATTTTGACTTGAAATTGAAAAACCATGTTAATTAATTAGGTCTACACCTGTTGCATATTAGCATTTAGCATGTGATGAATATCATACCAAATTTTAGCTCAGCATATGAAAAGACTGCTTTGGTGGCCATCTTGAATCAGAATGACTCTAAAAACAGTTGCAGAGATTTATTTTGCCAGGCTTCACCATGCACTCCTTAACTTCCTGTACTTTTCTAATGACAGTAAAGGTTTCTAAAATAGTCAAAAAAAATTCTTTTTGATTTTTTTTCTACCTGAATTACTGAGATGCATCAGGACATTTCTAAAATAGTATTGCACGAGTTGCTATAAATATGATTGCAACAATTCACTTGACTGGTGTCACACTCAGTCTAGGCATTTTTAAAGAGCTACCTGCAACAGTAAATTGTAATCTTTTCTCAGATCATTTTAGGCCAAACCTTTTTACTTTAAAAGGTCTACAATGGTAAAATACATTGTCTGACTGTCTAAATTAAGCGGTTCTCTTTTTGAAAATCTCGTGATTTTGACCACAAACATTTTTCCCTTTACTTCAGGAAGAATTGTTTTTAATGTCAGTCACACATGAAGTCAATGAATAACTCTGTGACTTAGGCTTAACTTGTTATGTGCAGCTG
>NW_013952625.1:232880-234412 GCF_001266775.1 Austrofundulus limnaeus
GAAATTAAGTGTTAACGAGCAGTTGGACAGGTGTACCTAATAAAGTGGCCGGTGAGTGTATGTTTCTAAGTTCTACCAAAGTCACCAGTTCCTCTGTGTTTACAGTCATTTATTAAAGACGTGTAAACGTGGAAATGTCTGTCAGTCTCATATGCCGCTGAAGAAAGCAGCTTCACACACCAACACCCACACACCTTTGAGTGAGGCAAACTCATTTTTACACCCCACTACTTATTTAGACAGTTTTCTCACTCATTCTCCATAATATTTTACATATTTAAATGGAGGCGTGTCAGGGGAGGTGTCTCACGTGCGCTCAGTTCCACGTTCATTGGGATGTATAAAGGAAAGCTGCGCAGGAACCTGCGTGCGCAGTTTTAWACATCTGAGTATTTTGGTGCGGCGCACTTTTCTAAATTTGTCCGTACGTCAACTTTTAGTGTGAAAGCTGCACACTCCTTTATGCATGAGGCCCCAGAAAACGAGTCCATCCAGCCTTTCAGAGTCAGAGTCTGACCCAGGGCCAGAGGAGAATTAAGATGAGGAGATTGTAGTTGTCCAGACCCTATATGGCAAATYCATCCCAGATAATTTGACGTAATGGAGAAAACTGAACGGACCAAAAAAATATAGCCCAAACAGAATATAAAGAAATCTTTGCAGCACCAGAGACTAAATTCAACTTTTCTACCTCCTAGAGACTCTAAATACACAATAAAATATATTTAGCAGCTTAAAAAGTGGATTTTATATGTCCCCTTTAAAACCAATCAAAACTTAAAGCGGTGACATTTAAAAATTAAACMATTCAGCAACTTTTGCTACTTTGCTGTTTTCTCAGCAAGATTGAAAGTGATAAAATCCACACCTTTAACAAGCTAAATAAAGAAGCCTGTGATTTTGTTTGCTCACACTTTTGYGTAAATGAAGATAAGTGGTTGCTCCGGTTTTATGAAGGGGATCTTTTTACCTCTGCCCTCAATGATCCGTGGAACCTGTGAATCAGGGTTTACCTCACACAGGTAAACCTCTGCACCGAGCGATCTTAGGTAAGCCTCGACTGCGCTGACGGGTGTGTTCAAAGTCTTTGTCAAGGCCTGCAAGAATTTATTTATATATCTATGACTAAAAGCTGTTTAGACATGTTGCTGGAGAAACTTACCAACAGTTGAGGACCTGACTGTGAGTCATCCAGACTTCAGTCTGGATTTAAGAAAACCTCTTTTTGTGATGTTGCAACTGTACAAAAAAACAACACAAAATCATCACTTTTTTAATCTGTTGTTTCCAAAAATATAAATTAAATAAACACGATTACTTAATTTTTTGTTTTTAAATAATAGTTGGTTGATGATTTAACATTATATTTTTGAGTTATTGTTTGACTTCCTTCATTTTAGTCTCTAATTTAATCGTGTTTCCGTTGTTTTTTTTTGTTTTTTTTCCATCTTTCGTGACTCAGAGGGCAGGGCTTAGACCGCCACAGCCCTTGGCAGGAAATTATGTGTGTGTGTGTGTGTGTGTGTGTGTGT
>NW_013952625.1:234743-236273 GCF_001266775.1 Austrofundulus limnaeus
CACTCCAGGACAATGTTTTAGTTTCATTTGAGCCTGTGTTCACGCTGACAGGCGGACTACCTGGTACAACTTTCCTGTTATCACCTGGGAAATCCCTGTGTTTAATTTGCTCCCCACCTATTTCCCTGTCTTGTTTCCTCCACTATCCTCATACATGCAGCTGTTTTACGACTTCCTTAAACTTTGCAGTATGATTAAATGAACCTGGAACCAGTGACAGCTCAGATGAAGCTTTCAGGTTGTCGCGTCATCTTGATAACTAATATCTTAGTCCCTGTTTGCATCAGCCTCATATCTGTCTTGATTTTAGTCCAAAAAGAAACACGCCCTGCTGTGTGAACTGATCAACTTGTGTTCAGGTTTCTCCACGCTGGTTACTCTAAACAACAGTCTGTTCACATTTTGCTGTCAGCCCAACAACGTGTGGGTGACTGATGGGTTTAGTGAACCCAGAAGCCGATCTGTGCCTTCGTGTCTTTGCCTGGATTGTTTCTGTCCTGCTGCTCTCCTCTCCATCTAATCAGACACCACTTAACGCTCCAACAGACAAGTTCAAGAGGGCATGTTTTTGTTTTTAATCCTTTGACCTTTTAGGTTGCTGTATCACTTATTCGTGCAGTCGTCAAAGCTGACAGTTTGACGACTTAAACATAGGAAAGGGTTTTAAACTACATTTTAGCTCAATAGAGGGAGAATATTCACCCAATGTTCTGCATGCCAGAGGAGTTTTAGCTGATATAGGCTGACAAACTAGCTACATTTATTTAGATTAACATGAAAGTTTACTGGCAGGGACATTTCATTTCTAGGGGGTCATTTTTCTTGCTGCAGCAAAACACTTCCACAATATGTCTTATTTCCAGAGGTCTTTTATCATCCAAATACTCTAAAAGAATTAATACCCTGAGGGTTGGTGCACAGCCGAATAAATAGGTATGCAAATAAATAAAATAAGCCATTAAACTGCAACTTTTCCGATTTTTTAGCAGAAAAAGTGGAAATTCAATTTTTTTCTGTTTATTTTGTATTTTTTTCCTCCTCCATAACAGGTCTACAGCTAACAATGATTTATTAGCATTTCTGTCAATAAATGTTAGCTTATAGAGGTTGCTAATAGATCATTGTTAGCCACAGCATTGCTATGGTACACTAATAAAATGTTGRCACTCTTTTAGAGTACGCTAATGAAATTCTGCAGCCGCATTGGAATAATAAACAGTAAAACATTGTTAGCAATAGCACTGTTTTTGCGCTATAACAGTGCTACATGGTCTGTAGCACTAGAGCAGGGGTTCTCAAACTTTTTGTGTCTGGGGACCCTTCACAAGGGTGAAAAAATTCCAGGGACCCCCTCATAAACCTCAYGCTGTTAATGCAAAAAATAATTTACTGTTATTTTAACCCATAAATGCCACGGTAATATTTTTTGTCTGATTTAGTATGTTTATTTTACTAGTGCATTACACTAGTGCATGCATTTTTTTAAAATAGTGCATGCATTTTTTTTAAATAAAAAAATTAACAATTTGT
>NW_013952625.1:242069-248412 GCF_001266775.1 Austrofundulus limnaeus
ACAAGTGTCAAGTATTAACAATACTATACACTACAACAATGGTTCCCAGTCCTGGTCCTCAACTATCCAGCATGTTTGACATGTTTCCCTGCTCTTCAGCAGGTCTTCAGAAGTTTGTTAATCACACATTCATTCAAACCAGGTGTGTCGAATCAGGGAAACATCTACAAATCACTGCTTTAAATGTTGACAAACACCTCAAGAGCTTCTCTGAGCTTGATGAAACATTTTAAAAATATAATATTGATTCAGTTTTATGTCTTTTATTATTGCCTCTGGAAGCCAAATCAGCAGGTAGGGAATTGCACATGTCAATCCCTGGAGCAGAAAAAGCTGTTTGAACCATAGCCGTTTTTTTAAAAAGGAACGTTACAGTTCCCACTGTTCGCTCCACGAGTTACTGAGCCTGTAGAAGAGGAACTCACAAAGCACTKGAGGAGCCTGTTCATTCAAACATTTAAAGTTTTCAAATTTCATCWTGTTAAGTTTTTTAAGACTATGACAATGATGTAGTATACATATATACATGTAAAAATAGTAAAATTCATATTATAGATCAACAAAATTAGCTCACAGGCAATTCATTAAAGTACACCAAACCTGTCCCTCAAATTGGGGGGAAAGGTGGACACATTTGGTGGACACATTTGTGGGAGGAGTCTAGGAATTTGGACATCCTTTTGGTGCATCACTGTGAGATAATCGTCCAACAAATCCAGCCTTCGAAGGAGGCAGCCCCTGGATTTGGACACTGCTTGTTAAGAGTAGCTGTGATAAAGAACACTAATAAAACATTGCTGGCTGTATCACTGGTATAGAGGACAATAAAAAGAGCTAATATTTATTGCTACGCCTGTCATTTTTATGGCAGCCAAGCTCTCAATCGCCCCCTGACCCAGTCTCATTGGTGCATGTGTGTACGGTTTGCCAGAATTTATTTTTCTAACGCACTGATCCCAGTGATCTTRTTCTGTTCAGTTGTGTAAATCTGGTTTTATGTCCGCTTCGGTTTTTTTGTGTCAGAAGAAACCAAATCGAGACCGAGCGGAGAAGTGAAAGCTACAGTTACACGACGGAAAAGAAGGAGAATACTGAGCAGCTTTCTCCTGAAGTCACCATTAGCTCAGTGTTTAGCTTCTAGCCAGGACCCAGGAACCCGACTCTGCCCCCCCCTCGCTTCTGCTCAGCGCCCTATCCATCCCCGGGCCGCAGGTAGGCTTTCATCACTGCGGCTCCGGTTTCCTCCCTCTTATGAGCCAACCAGGCCAGGTGAGCTCAAACAGCGCTCCACGCCAGGCTGCCCGACACTCAAAGCTTCTCACACAACAAACACAGCCCAGTGAACACGCAGAATGGAGCCGGAGGCGGACAGCATGCCACAGGTACCAGAGGATATCATACAGTTAAGTGGACTGGGCCTTTTATTTTTCCTGTTCTCTCCAAACAACGTAACCTTAACCCAGGGAGGGGGGAGCTTTGTCCCTCTTTACTCTTTTACCTCCTCTCCTACCATCTTTGTGTTCAGATATTCACTTYACTGCACCATCACCCTCTAGTTTTGCTAGTTTTGCTGCTAAAGGAGCAGGAAATGAAGCTGCTCACATCCTGTTGCACCATAAAGCATGGCTTATTTTTGTTTTTCAGTCTGTCATTAATGGCAGCTGCCTGGCGCCTTTTTTTTATTTGTTTTCTAAAACCTGAACCGCTGAGGTCTACACAAATCAGCGGATTAGATTAAGTTGTGTTTCTTTAATCTGTAATATTTATATGGTYGTCAGAGCTTGTTGTAAACGTGTCTCAGACTCCGGTGTATCTGCAGGGCTTTGCTTATCTAAAAAGGAAACTTCAGTTTGATGCAGCTGCTGCAGGATCGTGATGAGGGGTAAAGTTCGAAAACGCCTTTTTATCTGTAGATGCAAAACGATAAACACTTGAAATTTATTTTGCACCAGATGAACCCCCCCACCCCACCCCCCGAGTTTGATTGAAAACTCGAAGAATGAAATGCACGTCGCCTGTCAAATTGCACACTGATACTTAAAACTAATTCGTTTGTGGTGAAGCCCTTTTAGCGTGTTTTGAGGAGGATGCTCAGCTACTACCACCTCAAGTTTCAGCTCATTGTCTGTGAATTTGACTGAATTATAGTCATTTTGGGCTATAAGAAATAAATAGTTAAAGCACATTACTTTTAATATGTTGTTTCTCTATTCTGCAAAAAGTTGTTGTGACATGAAAACATCTAATTACCTCCGCCAAGTGCGAGGTAATGTTTTAGGTCGCGTATGTCTGTCGTTCTGTCTGTGGACAACATTACTCAAAAACTTKTGGAYGGATTGTCATGACATTTTYACMACRTGTGGGTACTGRGCCAAGGAACACACCTTTAAATTTTGGTGATTTTCAGGATCATGATGCGGATACAGGAATTTTTTTTCTTTTAACACTCTGAGATCGGCAAAGCTGTGATGCTTTCACAGGGCTTCTGTAAAAAACAGTGAGCTGGATTGGACAGCACGGACTTCAAACTTTATAAAAGTAATGTTAAAACCACATTTAATGATGAATAATTTTCRCCATAATATGCACATATGCTTGCGTTCCGTCTCCTCTCCGCTCCGGTCCGACCTCCGCAGCAAATTATAATCAATTATTGATTAATTATTTATTATAATCAATGAGAGTGTTTACACTGGCTGTGCAGGGCGGCCGTGAGCGGACGGCGATCCGTCAAAATTAGAACAGATCCTATTTTTGCCGGATGCCGGAGCAGCGCCGGAGTCAATCTTTAAAGATTACGTTGCACCAACAGGAAAAGACATGAGCACAACATCCATATTTTCAAAATAAGACACTATTTGGCGGAATAATTTGTCGGAATAATTTGTCGAAATTGCAGCTATATTAATAAATATACGGATATATTTCTACACAAATGCTGTCAGAATGTATCGTTCTGATTGGGAAGCAGATGGAAACATGTAGCATGAAGCATACTGTATGTGTACACACACGATACACGTGGATTTTATTTTGAAATCAAAAGTTTCAAAAAGCCGACAGCAAGACAGTTTCAACATAGATACCAAAAGCTTTTATATCGTTGTTTTCAGCTGTTTGGAGTTCGTCTTTCATAGAATTAATTTTTTTTTGGTGTAAACTGGACTTGACACGCACAGCTGCGACCTGCGCAGCGGAGAYGCATGCAGKATAAATCCRRGGTGGRGGGCACAGGAAGCACTTTATAAAGAGAGTCAAACCATTACAAACTCATACAAGGGGATAAAACAGACGTTTTACATGGTGAAATRTGACTGATGAAAACTTAGGAGCTTAATCCRACACCAGTTTGAAGATGAATAACGTCAGGTGATGAGTCTGACTTTTTTTTCACATTGGACTCCACMGAGAAGAAATTCTGTGCATACTGCCTGCTTAAATGTTCWCTAYGTCAGAACTTATTCAGCAAATGTGTTTCCATCTCTGCTTTTGCGCATTAACTCTTACAGGATGGGGGGAATTGGTCTTGGMGGAGGTTTGCAYTCTCCGAGTGCTTCTAGTTATTTGATGCAATGATGATRGGTTACATTTGAGACTAAAACACAGAGCCGATGYTAAAAAGCTATAATGTTGTGACAATRAAGTTAGATTTTGTATTAGTTTCTATGTTTTGCACAATGYAWGYGTTGAAACAATCAAACATGATGTTTAGTGAATGAGCTCTGGAGCTATCTCCATAYACACGTGGGTTAGCTCCTGTGCTAAAATTATTAGCTCAGTAGCTAATGCCACATTAGCTTAATTTAAGTGGAAACCGCGTCAGGGTAATGGTAATACTTTTGTTTTACGAACAAGATAGCTTCCATTTTTAATAGAAACCAGATTTTTTAAAGTTTTATCTTGTCTTTTTTAACTTCATGAAATTTTCACCTGTTGTAGCAAGACAGAGCAAAAGGAAAGATGGTTTCTGTTGTGCAAATGGAGCAGAGGAAATCACCASCAAACAGGAAACAAACTTGTGGTTTGTTGGCACTGCTTTTAAATCTAATGTAAATGTTCACAGCTTTTTTTCCTCTCTTCCTTCGACTGTCTGTTCGTAAGAGACATGTCTGTTGCTTTTACCAGAGACGTGAAGCAGCTTGCATCCAACCACACCCCAAAACCCTGCAGATGATAAGCAGCTACACAAGCCTTCATTTTGTGTGAAGCCTAATCATTACCTCCATCACAATGCGGTCTCCTTGGAGGCACTTTCCAGGGGGTCATGATATCTTTTTAACTTAACAAAAAAGTTGAGTCATTTCTGAAATGTTGTTCTGTCAGATTTTTACTTAATCAGTTGTGAATCAGTTCTATAGATGGACAACAAGGAGAAACTTTACCTGAGACTCAAGAGTAGCGGCTAGCCAGACCGCTAACATTTTTTTAAAATAAATTTATTTTTAAAGCTAATAAATAAAAATTCTTAAAAAGGTCATACTGGTGTGACAAAAAGCTACATTAGCTACAGTGAAACCTCTGCACTTTTGTATTGCAATATTACAACAATGCACTGTATCTAGAACAGGTAAGATATTCTCTACCGTTTTTAGAAACTGGTGTTTTTTTATTTTGTCACTCAAGGATAGTTGGTAAAAGCTGAAGTCATAACACTCCAGACTGAACGTCTACTTTTACTTCCTCTTATTCCAAATGAAAAATTACATAATAACAGAAACGCCACATTGTGTGTTTCACACTTCCTGTTTGAGCTAACTTCTYGTCTTCATGTTAAAAGCGTTTTGTCTTTTAGTCATCCATCGGACGTTTGTCATGTGAAAGCTTTTCCTTCTTCTGTTTCTGACCAGTCTGCTTTTCTTCAACAGAATGTTCCCATTCAAGCCAGCGCCGGGTCAGTTTGGCCCAGAGGTCCGGGAGCCCGGTCTGAGGGTGTGGAGGGTGGAGAAGATGAAGTCGGTGCAGCTGGATCCCTCTGAGGTGGGGGCTTTCTACAACGGAGACTCCTACCTGGTGCTGGATAACCGTGGCGAGGAGGGAGCGGACCTCCATATGTGGATAGGTGAGGAGTTACTAAAGTGATAATAGTTATAAATTCAGGATGTCTGTTGTGGATGACTCTCAGTAACTACCACACTAAATTTTACCTCAATATCTGTCAAACTGACTGAGTTAAAACCATTTTTGTGTTGGTTAAGTTTGGTTGGCTGTGGCAGCCATCTTGWCTTGGGTTAACTTCAGAAGTTAAACATTTGTAGATCTTCATCCAACAATTACTTTCTGAGAGTTTCATTCAAATCAGTCCAGTGGTTCTTGAATTATTTTGCTAACAGRCAAACAATGTGGACTCCCAACAGTTATTGCCAGAGTTTTAAACAAAAAATCTCAAAGAATCTGTCTTTGCTCCAAACATGTGTTGGGGATAACTCCTAGCTACTACCAAACCAAATATTACCTTTGTGTTCTTAAAAATGACTGACTTATAGTTATTTTTGTGTTTTTTAAAGTTTATTAGCTTTGGCAGCCATTTTGACTTAGTTTACATCCAAAAGTTAATCAGTTTCAGGCAAAAAAACAGTGATGATGTTTTGAGAGTTTCGTTAAAATCCATCCAGTTGGTGAGATATTTTGCTAACAGACACGAAGCTGCAGACGGAGGTAAAAACATGGTCGCCYGCCTCAGTGCTGATTAATTGAAGGAGAGGCTGTGTGAACACAGAGGCTTCTCCTCTTTCTGTTTTACTCCGGCCAACAAAAGAGCCGATCGTTGTGCGGTTATCGCTGCACACCTCGTGTCGGCCCGGCGCTGCGGCTGAATAACCGATGACCTTAACCATTAATGGCGATGACACACGAGCCCTCTGCGGCGTTGCTGCTGCTCGCAGAAGAAAAGGAGGGATCAAAAGAGGGAGAGAAGGTGGAAGTGGGTTGGCGCTCATTAAAAATGCAGCAGGAACGTTACAGTACTCAAATGTGGCCTTTTGTTTCCAGGATGTGTCCRGTGCTTGGGTTACACTGAGGCTGCACAACGCCATCTTTCTCTCAGCCCTCCAGACCTTTACAGATAAACAGCACAGAGGGATTGATTAACTCTAACCTTTCACTGCTTCAGATGAACATGTGGGATTGTTCCAGCAGGAAGTGTCCCACGCTGCACAGGAAGTGACACAGTCAGCTGTACGTGCAAATAACTGAATCATAATCAAACTTTTAGAGGCTGGAGTTGTTTGTAAGGACAGTTTTTACACTTTGATGTTGCTCAGATTAACTGATATCCTTCCAGACCTGGGGTCGGATTTATAAAACTTGCGTACGCACAATTTGAGCCCAGAAACTTGCGTACGCA
>NW_013952625.1:254558-258625 GCF_001266775.1 Austrofundulus limnaeus
TGTGTGGAGTTAAAAGAAAATAAATGTTTGGATAAAAACTACTCCATTCGTCGACTGATGTCTTCAAGCTGCAACAATAACATTATGAAACTGGTTCATGTTGAGCTTTTAAGTAAACTGAAACTATTTACTTAAGGCTGGCACCTCGCAGCAGTTTCTAAACAGTTTATCTGATCAGGCTGCAAAGTTTATCTTTTATGATTTTATGATTGGATCCTTTTTATCAGCAGCTGCYTGTCTGATTTCTGTGGCAAAGGGCACCTCTGACCGATTTAACATTTGACTTTTTTCGATTCCAACATAACATAAATGTTGAAATCTTTGACGTTTCCTTTGAAATCAGGATTATTTAACGTAAAGATGAAGTTAAAGAAGACTGTTGTGTTCCCTCTCAGGAAGGCGGCGTGGAGTCAGGCTTCAGGAGGGCTCAGGACTCCACGACCATCCAGAGRTTATATCAGATCAAAGGGAAACGAAACATCCGTGCCAAAGAGGTGGAGTTGGCCTGGAGCAGCTTCAACAAGGGCGACTGCTTCATCCTTGACCTCGGGGAGGTGAGATGACCCACTTATAAGAAGATAAGTGTATCAAACCTTCAAAAGAACACAAAACGATCTAGTTTTATTTCGCAAGATGTTGCTCTTTGAGTATGTATTGAAAATGGCTATCAGCTATTAAAACACTAAAATATAGCTCAATGTTTGTAAACTTGACTAGGTTAAATCCAGAACTGTGTTTGCTACTTTTAACTAGCTATGGGAGCCATTTTGAATTGGATCAACTCCAAAATTTAMTCATTTGTTCTTGAACATCCATAGATTCCTTCCTGAAAGTTTAATTAAAACCTATCCAGTGGTTCATGAAATATTTTGCTAACAGACACAGGGTTGACATCAACAGTTGCATCTTACGTTTGAAGCAAAGACCTTGCACAATGAGCCGCTTTTAGATTATGTGTTGAAATGACTCTCAGCTACTATCACGCCAAAATTTTGCTCAATATCTGTAAAACTGACTGAAATATGGCAAAATTTGTGTTTTCTACATTCAGTGTGCTGTGGCGGCCATTTTGAATTGAATCAACTCCAAAAATGAATCAGTTGTAGATGCACATCCAGTGATGAAGTATTGAGAGTTTAACTAAAATCTATGAAGTGGTTCATGAGATATTTTGCTAACAGACATGAGACACTTTGCAAATGCTCTGAAATGTGATGCAGCTGCAGTCAGACCAGGTCTAAAACTGTAAAATAATCTGAGCTGACGCTCCGCAGACGGTCATATCGTGGACCGGGTCGCAGGCCAACATCTTCGAGAAGCAGAAGGTGCGCGAGATCGCCTCGCTGATCCGAGACACGGACCGACACGGGAAGGCTCGGATCRTGGACATCTGCGAGGGGGAGGAGCCTGATGAGATGTTGAAGGTAAACAAAACAACAGTTTGGTCACAGGCAGACCGAGGGTCCTCTAACAGTCATGTCATCAGATGAGCTGTGTGTTTCGGGTCAGGTTCTGGGCCCGGTACCAGCGCTGGCAGAGGGCTCTCCAGAGGAGGACAGCAAGGCCGACGCCTCCAACTCGGCCTCGCTCTACAAGGTGATTATTTCTCCCCAACAAGCTGCCTCCATTAAACACATCTTTTCTCTGACGGCTCTGTTTCCACCCTCCAGGTTTCTGACGCCACGGGTTCGATGAGCATGACCAAGGTGTCGGACAAAAGCCCGTTTGACAAGGACCTGCTGGTCCGAGACGACTGCTTCATCCTGGATAACGGAGCCAACGGAAAAATCATCGTCTGGAAAGGTGAAGGAAAARCTCTGACTTTAATTATTCATCAGGACAAATCTGAGCTCTAACTGACCCCCTTCAGGTAACGGGGCCAACCCGGAGGAGAAGAGGGTGGCGCTGCAGATGGCCGACAGCTTCATTGAAAAAATGAACTACCCCAGGATGAAAACACAGGTGAGTTTTACAGCTAAACTTTATCACTGTGGGAACGCTGACTCAGGATTTACTCTGTGATTTTTATTTCTCTCTTTGTTTTCAGCTGAACTACTCCTGCAGTTTTATTTGAATCTTTTACATAAGAAAATGATTAAATTCCTCATAAAAACATCTCTTCTTGTTTTCATATTGTTGTTTTCATGTTCTGCTTTTAGCTACAGTTTTGCTAGTTTTATCATTTTAGTTTTAGCTTCTTTTATTCTACATTAGGCCATTAAGGTTGCTAATTTTAGCACCTGTTCAGCTTATTTTAACTTAGATGCACATTGTTTTTCTAATTTTAGCTGCTGTTTTGCTGCATTTAGTTTTCAGCTACACTTTGGCTCACTTTAGTTTTAGCTTCTATTTGATTACTTTAAGCTACACGATTGCTAATTGTAGCGTCTGTTTAGCTAATTTTAGCTTCAATGKAACTTTTGATAATTTTAGCTGCTATTCTGCTGCTTTTGGTTTTCAGCTACAGTTTGGCTCATTCTAGTTTTAGCTTCTGTTGTGCTGTTTTAAGCTACAGGATTGCTAATTCTAGCATCTGTTCAGCTAATTTTAGCTTCARTGTAAYTTTTGATMATTTTAGCTGCTATTCTGCTGCTTTWGGTTTTCAGCTACAGTTTAGCTCTTTCTAGATTTAGCTTCTGCTTGATTACTTTAAGCTACAAGATTTAGCACCTGTTCAGCTARTTTTAGCTTTGATGTACATTTAGCTCTTTTTAGCTACTGCTTTGCTGCATTTAATTTTCAGATGCAGTTTTACTCACTTAGCTTCTGTTCCACTATTTTAAGCATTATTCAATTTAGCGTTTAACTAATTTTAGCTGAAAGTTTAGCTCATTTTAGCTACTGTTTTGCTGCTATTGGTTTTCAGATANTGGGCATGCTTAGCAAGGGGGATTCTTATGCATTGAGCTAATGCTAATGCTAACCATTGAAATCAATGAGCAGAACGTAGCACGGTGCAAGAAAACGCTTTTTAAATGTACTAATGGTACAAATACTTTGCTATAAACTGCAGAAATTGTTACAACATGTTTACAAGAGCTAAAAGGTTTAGGTTTTATGGGTAAATATTATGCATGTTTAACCAAAATTAATTATTTTAATTGTAAAACCTTTATGCTAATGTTCATGTTTAACCTTATTTAAAATTGATTTTATCTGTTGTCAAATATATTATTTACTGATATTAACATGTAAATATGGACTTTATTGGATTGTTGACTAGTTAGACTAGTTAGAGCATATAAATTCAGAAATTATGATGTAGACTCGCTAATGACAGACAGTAATGTAATGACTGAGCATCATAAACAAAATAGTCACGTTGTCAGACAGGCCGGTTTATTCAGATATTTTCTACATCCAGTATTTGTTTTTTAACATTTCCAGAGAAAAAGGAGGAAAAACCGTGTGCCAGCTATGGATCGGCTTCAGAAACAGCCTGCATCATTGTGAAGCTGAAGAATAATTCTTTGTGATAAAAATAAATCCTTTAAGCAATTCTTTGTGACATCAAATAATTTGTATTTTTTTAGTTTGTTTTTACTGATGTTAAAATTATTGTAGTTTACAGCACAAACTTTTATAGTTTTATAGTTTGTAAAAATTGAGCAAGAAATAAGGAAGTTATAAGAGTTTTTCATCAGGAAGATGCCTCACAGTCCATTGACATCCATTCATTTTGGTGAGGCTCCTCAATGCATAACAGAGCTCCAGTGTGTGCACTTCATTGTAGCTAGCAACGTGCTAACCATGCCCAATCCAGTAATATATATATATCAATAGCTGTAGATAGCTTTTTGCACATATCTTTAGTTTGATCAGAAATTTACTTGTCATTTTGGCAAAAAATAAATGAATTTCTCCAAAGTGTTCAAAAAGCCATCTACAGCAGGTAAGATATTCATTGTTCATAACATTTTCAGAGAAGCCCTCTTCAAGAGTTTTTTTGACCACGCCTGCTATTATTATAACATCATGAAACTGGGTAATGTTGAGCTTTTAAGTAAACTGAAACTATTTACTTAAGGCTGGCACCTCGCAGCAGTTTCTAAACAGTTTATCTGATC
>NW_013952625.1:259401-262907 GCF_001266775.1 Austrofundulus limnaeus
CACACACACACACATTTGCTTTCACCCTGTGATCGTAAATATCTTCTGTAAAGTTAAAGTTGTTTTAAATGACTGAAGTGAGCAAAAACAAAAGCTTGATGATGATGATGATGATGATGATGATGATGATGATAATAATAATAATAATAATAATAATAGGAAGAAGAAGATGCTAAATTAATACAGAAGTGTTCAGGAGAATGAGGGGAGTCACTTCCTTGGGTCTGACTTTTAGACATTTTTCTCTTCATATCAACTTTTCAGTTTCATTCTCTACATTTTTCTGATTCTAACACACCATCAAAGGTATGAGACCAGAAAATGAGTGAAAACAAAACAAASATCAGGTTTCACCTTCATTTTTAATTCTCATTTCACAAGACTCATGTTAAATTTGTTGTTTTTACTCATTGATTTATTGATTGATTGATTTCAAGGATTACCCGTTGAGATGTACCATCTTATTTTCAAGCAGGTCCTTAAAAAACATAATCTAACATAATAAAAATATAATAAACAATAATACACATCACAGTTATAGGTAAATAATAATATAATATAATTTTATGTCCTTCATTTTATTTAAATCACAGAAATGTCTCACTTAACATTTAATGTTGGCTTCATTCTGCTCTCAGGACAGTAAAAACTGTAATTTAAAGCCATATTAATGAAGTTTAATACTAAAACATCAACTCCGATAAAATGAATTAAAACCAAAAACTGGAAATATGGAAAGATAAAAGTAAGAAGAACTTCAAATTACACAWTATCTATAAACTTGATCTTGGATGACTTGGATGGACAATGGTACAGGTTTAAGTCAAATCTGTGTTTTTTAATCCTCTAATCTGATCAATCTGAGTCCATATTTACTACGTGAGCAATTTCAGCCTTTCAGACACAGCCATCCTGACAGCCTGACCCCTCTGCAGGTCTGCTGCTGCTTTACAGTAACTCCAGTTTTCTGCGTCACTCCGGCTGATAAGGAGCCAATAAACTCACCTCCTGCCTGCCGGCTCTCGCCGTGACACCGCAGGCCGCTACAAGGAAGCTGCTGCTGTTTCCGTGTCAGCCACCTCTCTGTAAAGTTCCCCCTCATCACCTCATGGGGCCATAAAAGGGTCCAAAGATCAGGGAGGTCCAGGAGGAGGCAGGACCAGGAGGAGACAAAAAGATCAGACGAGCAGAGGACGCTGTCCACTTGTCTTCAACCAACAGACGTGCACCTCTGCTCCCCCACACAGCAGGTGAGACACTCATATGGGTGATTCAATCAGGCAGTGAAGGGTTTATTGTTATTTATTATAATTTATTGTTTGAGCTTTTGTCTTTAATTAATAGGTTTGTGTTTTAGGGAAAAAAATATGTAGATATTTATATGTTGATGCTCTATAAAAGTTCAGATTATTACACAAAAAAAAGTCAGAATAATCTTAAGAAACTTTGTAAAGTAGTGACTGGGATTTTTTATTTATTTAATCTAAAAAGTCTAAACTTTATTGGACTCACATGCAAATCACTCTCCCTCCTAGCTGAGGGTTATTAGCATCTTTGCCTGTTTATTTTTATAATAAATTCTATTAAACCCTTTAATGTTCYATAATTTTAGATTCATATTAAAGAAGGAAAGATATTTTTTGTGAAACAAGGAGGTAAACTAGAGTAAATGTTTGATGTTTCTTGTTAAGTTTTACAGCTTCCATTTATTATTTTAATGTTCTTTTTATAATTTTTTATTTTTTTTTGCAGCCATGAGTAAGGAAGAAGGCGTTGAGCTGAAACCCATCCTAAAACGGAACAAACGTRAGTTTCTAAATAAATCATTATGAGTATTTGCTTTTTATATGTTTGTTATTTTACTTTAAATTCCTTATTTTTAATCTTTAGTTTGTACAATGTAGTTCAGGGCAATTCAACTGGTGGTTCAGGGGCCCCATCTGGCCCGTGGGTGAGCTCAGTCCGGTCCACCCTTGAGCTATTTTTAAAATAAAAATAGATTTTAAACCGGAAGTCAAATTTATGTCCCTGAGCGGATGGTTTTCTCATGACCGTGGCCCCCCTGAGTCCTGGTGTCGACACTTGTTCCACACCAGTGGTTCACAGACGTCCTGTTTTCTCTCAGGGGTGAATATGATGGTGAGCGATGAGAGCAGCACCCAGAGCAGCTCCATCGGGGCCGTCCGCTGGACGCTGCCCGACGAGAYGGCCCAAGCCCACAGCTCGGCCCCCACCATGCACGCCAGCAACCCCAAAAAACCCTCGCAGGTAAAAGCGCTGGACCAGCCCCCTCTCCTCTCCTCTGTGATCCAGGTGGTTTGAGCTGTAACTGACTGAAGCTGGTGTGTTTCAGCACTCGCGCCACAACAGCCTGAGGGACCTGCGCAGCCTGCAGGAGTGTGTGCAGTTCATTCAGCACTGGAAGGAGCAGGTGGACCAGGTGTGCAAGGTAAAAACGACAAAACTTTCCCCACCACATTTCCTGTCAGAGGCTAAACCTCATTAGGTGCTGCAAGTCTAAAGATATCTTGTTCTTTATCCGTCGGGTTGATTTATAGCTGCTGTAACGGAACAATCAACATGAAACTGTTGGTTCAATAAGTGCTGATAGGACGCGGGTTCACGAGGCCACTACGTGACCTTAACGGCTCAAACKGAACTCATCCTACAGTTTTCAGACYTCTGCATGTGGACGATTTGATTTAACGTGACCATTTGATTGATTTGGARCCACGAACATGCCTAAATCTCCTCGTCTCTCATCAGGACGGCGGGGAAGGAGCCAGCAAAGAAGCTGAGAGCTCAGACCGCCGCGCCGAACGCAGCCTGGAGGAGAGCCGGAAACTGATCCTGGAGTGGGCCGACGAGCTCCGACACGTGGACAAGGTCAGCGCCGGGGCTTCATACGTCCATCACGTGTTCAAATACTGGAGACGAGAGGGCAAAGTGATGGCTAAAACTGAATTCCCAATTTGTTTCYCTCCAATTTGGTAGCTTTTAAATGAGACCCCCTTGACCCTGGATCATCAGGAGGATGACAAGAAAGATGAAAATAATGAAGATAAAGATCCAAAMGAGGAGGCACAGCTGAGGATCATGGAGTGGGCTAGAGAGCTGCAGAAGGCAGCAGAGGTGAGGAAATGTGAAAATGTTAAGAGCAATTAATATCTTACCTGTTACAGATAGCAATTGAAACAGCTGTAGCAGAGTTTATTTCTGTATGGACTGATGAGCTAATGGCTAGTTGGGATTGCTGCCATCTTAAAAGATGCAATAGAGGTTATGCTAATATTTTATAAACATTTACGACATTGTTAATTTCACTTATTGAYATTCTGATAGAAATGTTAGGATATTACTGCAGGAAGTGCTTCAGAATTGACCAGAAATGCTAGAGCTAGCAACTATTGCTACTGTTTGCACATTTGTGAAATTAAAGGCACAGTGTGTAGGATTTTGTCAATTCTTTTAGCCGAAATTGAGATAATCACTAACGACAATAATAA
>NW_013952625.1:264437-268070 GCF_001266775.1 Austrofundulus limnaeus
CGCTGAAAACAACAATCCTACACACTGTGCTTTTAACCTCACAATGTTGGAAAGTTTAAAAAAATCCATTTTTTTATCTGAAGTTGGTTAAATAATGACTGAAATAGGTTTTAGTTGTGGTTTTGCATCTATAAAATCCAAAAATGAGAACGAAAAGGTAAAAAGAAAAAAAGGTCCAGTTTTTCAATCTGGAGCTGGTTTAATATGTTTCAGCTTTGGTCCTAAGCTCAAAGTAGCCATTAGCTCATCAATCCGGTCAGAATTTAACTCCATTTCTCTGAAAGGAGATTGTCCAAAGAGCTATCTGCAACAGGTAAGATACTAATTGTTCATACTGAGTATTTCAATTGCCCTGAACAGCTGAAGTGACGGTTTGTGTTGACAGAACTGCGGCGTGCCGGGCGACGAGCTGGGTAAAGCTCTGCGGCTGCTAGGCCTGAAGAAAAAGCGTCTGATCCGGATGCTGCCCCTGCTGGAGTTCATCACCTGGTCTCTGCTGAAGGAGGACAGCACGGTGAGTCAGCGTGTTCGTTATGAAACAGTTTATTGGCAGTGAGTGAACCCTGCTCTCTGCCTGCGTGTGAAGCTTCAATAAACCAACCATAAGATTTGTTTTAYTGGCCTGATCTGCTGATAAATCTTTATCTATAACTGATAGTCAAGATTCTGCTGATTAACGTTTGGGTGTTGACGAGTCAAAGGCCGTGGGCGGAGCTTAATGCTGTGACTCATTATCTTTAATGRAAGCGTAAATTTAGTTTTTCAGAAATGACACAAGAAGCTTCTCACAGGTGAAATGAAACAAAAACGCAACTACAAAGAGTAAAACGTCCAGGGTTTACTGGTGGTTATAGTTTAACAATCTGCCATAAAGAACAAATAAAACAATGAAWATCTTTTGACATTTATGTTATCTTTCTTCTTACAGACAATGATCCCCCAGATTTGGTTACCTGCAAAGCAGAAAACTTGGAAAGCAGGAATCCCGCGATACTTTCCCAACTCAGGTGTGAATATTTTTTTATTTTACCTATTGAACATTTTTAATCCGAGGCAGATTTGTGTACTAGATGAATGGTTGTGATCTTTTAAAGTGGGGTTCTGTGGAAAGCTTATGCACAGGTAATATCTTACCTGTTGTAGGTAGCGCTTTGTAGGACCTGAAATTTAATTCTGGCGGGCTAATGGCTCGTTTTTCCAAATTGGATATTATGCTATTTTTTATTATGTATGCTGTTTCACAATATGATTATTTTGGCACAATTATTACAATTTTCCTGTAGGAACTGCGCCCAAAAATGCTACAAGCTAGCAGCTGCTGTTGAAACCTACATACTGTATACAACCATGTGGAAGTGACTGAACCTAAAGGGTTTTAAAATAATGTTTAAATGAACCTGTTGAGATTGAAGTTGCTTTGAACTGGCAGCAGTCTGTTTTTTTCTCATCTCTGGTTGGCAGTGGAGGGCATGGTTCTGCTAATCAGCTAACAGCAGAACTAATTTTGTTTAGCGGATAACTGTTAGCTTCTAATGAATTAGGTTTTGCCATCTTTAGGTCTGCTAACAGCTAACTAACAAGCTAACATAAACATGTCGGTCCCACTGGTCTTCAGCTGGAAGGAGACGTGTGACGCAGACTGAATGTCTTTCATCTAGCTGTTAGAGTTAGCTCACGCTACATTTTACTTGTTAGCTGTTTTGTGTTTGCTTCAGATATATACATGATTAGCAGTTTAGCATTAACAATAGTTAAATGTAAGTTTTWGGTTAGCTGTGCCTACAACTGCTGTTTGGATTAGCTGTTAGCTTAGCAATCCGAACCCATGCCATTCAAAAATCTACAGAGATTCAGTGAAAAATGTAACTTAAAAAATGTATGAAACCAAATATTTTACAGATAACCCATTGAAATTAGGCAGATAAAAGAACAGATCGGTGGTTTTGATGATTGTTGATGCTCTGAAATATTAATGGATTTTTTTGCGTTTCTGTTTTCAGTTTGGAGTTGGATCTGCAGCGCAGCAGGTACATGTTCTCATTGTTTCATAATTAAACATGTATAACTCATGTAATGAATGCATATCACCCGCCTTTTATGTTAGAGTTTTTATAGCAAAGGTCATCTCTGTATGTCAAATAATGAATGTTATGGAGACATTTGAAATGAGAATTTATATTTATTTCCCAACAGTTTCATGAGATATTTTGCTAAAACAGACCAACGTATGATAATACACCTTTGTTGGTGGTGGGTGATGGTAAATAAGTGATCAGACTTTGTGATGACAGGAAGCTAATTTAATCGTCTTCCCTGACAGCTGATGTGATTTTGGACCCCATGACGAACCACCCGTGGCTGCAGCTTTCAGACGACCAGCGTAAAGTCCAGGAGGGTCTGTYCGAGTCCGACCTGCCCGACAACTCYCAGCGCTTCGACAGCTGGCCCTGCGTGCTGGGCTGGCAGGGCTACAGCAGGGGCCGCCACTACTGGGAGGTGGACATCGCCAACAACGGCTACTGGCGGGTGGGCCTGACGACCGCCGACTCGGAGCGGAAGGGCAACTTGGACATGACCCCGAAGCGGGGCTACTGGACCCTGTGGCGTAGCACCCACCACTTCTACGCCTGCACCAAGCCCGAGACGCAGCTGCCTCTCTGCCTGATCCCCCGCCGCGTGGGGGTGTACTTGGACTACGAGGAGGGCCAGGTCTCCTTCTACAACGTAGAAACCAAATCTCACATCTTCACCTTCACGGGGAGCTTCAGGGGGAAGCTGTACCCGCTCTTCGCGCCCATGGACGGCCGCACACTGATGACCATCATGGAGCCCAAGAACATCACCATAAACTGAGTCAAAACAAGTTTAAAACCGGACGAGCCGGAGAAGCTAAAAACGATTGGAGTTGGACAGAAATCTGCAGGAGGCTGAAGAGGAAAATGAAAAATCGACATCATCAGCGCTCCGACGTTTTAAGGGAAACATAAAGAGTTTAATTTCCTTAAAGGTTACTCAAATGTTACTCGTAATTTCTCTTTGAAAACATGTACAAAGACTGAGCTGTGCTAATGATGATGTTGATAGATGTGACAAAGTCGTCTTTAGAAAAATTTAGAAACTGAGATTTTTACGTGAAACTAAGTCAAGCTWATTGTCTCTTAGAAGCTTTTATTAGACATAATCTGCTTCGTCATACATGCACTTTATACTGCACTTTCAGAATAAACTTCCTACAAACAACTTGTTGTTGAAACTTCTAAACTCTTTTGTTACACATTCTTACTTTTCCTACAACTCGAAGACTTCAGATGTTCACAAACACGCACGGGGTCAGGATTGTTTTTTACAGACCCAGGGTCCGTAAACGTCACATTCTGCAGCAAACAGAGTCCCACCGGCCCTCAGGTCTGCACAGTCCCTCTCCTCTGTGTCCCACTCCACAGTCGCAGACCTGAAAACACACAAACACACTGATGTGATGAAATAAAGTCTGTTTGACTCAAAAGCAACCAATCAATAAGGTTCRTTTGAGTTTATATATCATATAAACGTATATTTAAATGTTTAATTTATTCTGTATTTTATTTTTAAATGCATAAAAGGAAACATGTCATGTATGTGTCTATGTTACTG
>NW_013952625.1:268089-270402 GCF_001266775.1 Austrofundulus limnaeus
AGGCCATGCCTGATAGTACCCTCTTTTCTCCCTCCTTTAGTAACTAACAACAGGCAGATCTCCCCAAGACAGTGTCTCCATCTTCTCTTTGAAGAGAGAAAAGCTGAGTTTTTCCTCCTCAGGAAAAACCAGCGTTCAGGCAATAAGATTTCAGCTCATTTAGCCAAGGAGCAATCTTATCGCTCGGTCCATGACACCTCCAGTTGTGGAACAAATTACCAGCAAATTCCTGGAAGTTTTGTTCAGAACTTCTGTGAGAYRCTTTTATTTTGATCTGAGGAACCTGTCGGTTGTGACTCTCTACGCACGAAGCCAAGAGACCACTAGACCCAAGAYAATCAACTCCTTGAAGTCTGGCAACCTGGTCGGTTCTGAAGGTTTCTGAGCGGATCCCAAACCTGACCCGGGTCAACTTCCAGCACGCTGAACCTGACTTGAAGTCTGAAAAGGTAAAGCTGAACTTGGTTGATTACAGAGCGTCTGCGTCCKGGCTGTGCCGAGTGAGACTTCCCAAACCCTCCTGGCTCCTCACTTTGAKAAGATAWAATCTAGTTCCCTCCTTAACAAAMCTTTTCCTTCCTAAACTCTTAATTCTTTCCCAAATCCTGTCAAAACCTTTAAGAATAAGTGTCTCAACAATAGTCTATTTAACATCTAAAGCCAAACGTTGTTGTTCCTGATAAAGCTGTCAAAATAACAAGATTTAACACGTTCGTGAGTTAGATGTTATTGATTTCAACTTTTGTAAACATCTGATCATCCCTCAATGAGTCTTGTATATATGTAATTGTTTTTGTAAATGAATATCATTATTTTAGATAAAACTTTACTGACTACATTACTCATTGGTTTAATTCCTGATAATTACACAGAAAAGGTATTATTATCTGTATTGAAGAACTCTCAAGTCCTCATGAGAAGGATGTAAGACTAAAACTCCTACATAAGCAAAGTAAACAAAACTATTTGTTTTGTTTAAAATTTCAGTAAGGCCTATTTTTTATACTTATTTTACCTTCTTTATTACGCGAACTTAACCCCCCCCCCCATTCAAAAGCAGACTCAGTGTTTTAATTTTTAACAAAATTGGTAAAAACTTTCATTTTTTTCTTCTTTACATGGATCTGGTTTTTACTTTAATCTTAAAATGGATATAAATGAAGAGATTTTCAGATTAATAATATATTTTTAGTTTTACTAAATCACATTCACGGGCCGGAAAAGCCCCCCTCAAACGAACTCAAAGTGGCCCACGGGACATCAGTTGATGATCACAATTAGGGATGCACAATATTTTGGCATTAATATCAGTATCGGCCGATACTGGTCATTTTTTAGAATATGGATATCAGTCTGATGTGTAAAACTGGCCGATATTAACATCCGACATAGATTTCCCACTTTTTAAGCTTTAGTTTCTGTTTTGGGAGGGGAGATGGTTGGTTGAACAGCATCTGTTTGATCATGATAGTAAAATTGATGCTGTGCAGCCAGGAATAACTGAAGTAGAGCCATGTCAGAGGTCTGGTTGTTTGTTTACAGTATCAAAAAAAGACCCAAGTGTGTTTGTGTGTATATGTATAATATAATTTGTGTGTTTGTGTAATGTCAGTAAATATCGGTTTTCGGCCATAACATCAATAATTATATCGGATATCGATATTGGCTGAAATTTTCATATCGGTGCATCCCTAATCACAGTTGTTGCACAYTTTTCACCTCGAACACATTTTATCACTGAGTTAAGGGCAGAAATGACTCATTTGACCACAATGGTAGCAGACCCCTGGTTGATCATGTCAAATAAAGAAAATGTTGTCACGCGTGAAATGAGGACAACACTACACAGCAAAAAATGCCAGTGTTAATTTCAACACCAACAAAGTGTCTATATGTGTCCACACTTGCTGGTGTTAAAATAACGTTTGTGAAAGTGCTAAATTTCAACACCCATTTTCTTTGTTAATTTAACACAACCAGTGTTTAATATCCAATGATACTGGGTGTCATGCATTTCAACAGTGTTAAAATAAAGTTTTAAAAGTATCACCAGTGTATTATTATTATTATTAACAATGGACATTGTGTTTGAAAAGTTTACAGACACCACAAGGTGTCAATACACCATCAAATTGAGAGTGTAAATTTAACACTCAGAGTTAATATCAAACTCTTTGTAGTGTTGCATTAACACTGCTCAGTAGTGAGTAGAAAAGTATAATGGAGTCACTCTTCACACACCAAGAAGTACCTCTCACTCGTGTCGAAGATTTCTCAGCAAGGAATGCTGGGTAAATACTGGTCTGTCTGACA
>NW_013952625.1:272234-274164 GCF_001266775.1 Austrofundulus limnaeus
ATATAAGACTTAACTGTGGGTGGGGCTTATTTAACACTGTCCAGTGTGAGAAGACACTGAGGAAATCAACACTGTGAATTAACACCAACAATGGGTGACCATTTACTCAGAAAGTGTTAAAATAACACTAGGGGGTGTTAAATCAACACCCAAAAGTTTAACACTGAAATTTTAACACTCCTGTTTGTGCTGTGTACTGTGCACTGAACTACTTAAAATGTGATTTTCATTCTTAGAAGCAACGAACATTTCTAGTTTGAGGGGTTTTCCCTCTAAATAAGTGATCTGTTCTCAGGACTTACGGTAAGTAATGTTGGACATCCGTCCCGTCCCACCACAGCCACTGTCCCTCCTCCTGGCAGTCCGTCAGTCCGACCCATGGGAAAGGAAAACGGGGGAATTCACTCATCTCTCTTTGAAGAAAATCCTACATTTGAGAGAACCATAACTCTCAGCTGCTAACAGATGATTTAACTTAATATTAGTCAAAGTCACTGAGGTAAAAGCAGTTTTATTTTAATAAGGTTTGTCACCATCTCTGCAGAGTCTTYGATCACCACCAGGCTGCTGCTGTGTCGCTGACAGAACTCGGCGCTCTCRTTCCACTTCAGGTCTTCTTCCTGCTGGATGGAGAAGAAGTAGCAGTGGCTCCTCCACCAGCGCCAGCCGGTGGGACACAAACTGCACCTGGAGTCTGCACCCAGAGACACAGGAGCAGAGGTTTCACTACCACCCACTCCCTCTATGGAGATGCACATGGATATGCTGCCCAGCTGTTTTCTGCAAACTCACCCTTAATGACCGTCTGCAGCATCAGATTCAGGTCTTGGTTCTCTCGTTTACACTGATGCACTTTTTCCAGATGGTCCTCTCCAGATGGTGTCAAAATCTGGCCCTTTTCTGGTGTGGCTCTTTGTGTAGCTGGTGAAATCATTTTACAGTTTTAGACGAGARCCTCATGGAGTTCCTCAAGGTTCTGTTGTCGGTCCTGATCTGCTTCCATTGATTATTCATTTAGATCTTTTACAAAAGACTTTGTTCTGTGAAAATTAAAGATTGTTTATTATTCTCTTCCAACTATAGCCTCTCCAGACTTTAACTTGTCTGTTAAAAATAAAAAACTGCAGCTACTTGCAGTGAAACAGGAAAGTGTGATGGCCTCACAGCAGTACTTGCTTCCTGTTTGATTCAGGACCATTTTTAGGTTTTAACGGTTGGGTTCTACACGTCAGTCTGACAGCTCCRTTTCATCTTGCTTTATTCTGTAGTACACTTCACCTCCCACAYATTAATATTAAGTTGTCATATTAACTTACAGGCGGACATATTGTAAGGTTGATGTTTCTCCTCACCAGATAAAACAAAGTTTAAAATCAGAGCGTTAACCAGGATTATTACTGCCAACACTACAGCTGCTCCCACTGCCGTCAGGTGTGGCTTCTGACAGGATCTTCCACCTGCAAACATAAAACTGCTGATCTTAGTCCTTCGTTTACACTTTAAACTTGGATTTGAAACATTAAAACTGCATTAAAATCAAACACTTTTATTAAACTTTTTATAATATATATTTAAAAATGGCTTCAGATGTTCTTTAAAGATGTTCAGGTTCAAAAAATGTTTTTTTGATCATTAAAATGCTCATTTTGTTTCTTAYCACCTGCCAGTAAAGATGAATGGGTTGTATCTGTTTGTTAGGAAAACTTCTCATGAACTTGTGAATGGACTTTTGATGAAAAAGTAATAATCACCGAATATTCGTCTACGACTGATGAACTTTTGGAGCCAAACGGATTCAAGATAGCCGCCACAACCAACAAACTTGGGACTGTAACAGTTATTTTTACAGATCCTGAGCTGAAACTTGGTGTGATCGTAGCTGAACATTATCTCACACACACTCACACACACACACACACACACACACACA
>NW_013952625.1:275811-277272 GCF_001266775.1 Austrofundulus limnaeus
ACATCTTTAATGTGATCCTAACTGAGTCTAACGTTCATTGGAACCCTGCTGTTTACACAAGGTTAGTGGCTGTTATCATATTGGTTCCATTTGTCCTGTCTAACTCAGCCACTAACATTTTGTTCCTGTGTTTAGAGATACCAACCCAGGAAGCAGTGACTCTCCAGATCCCTCCAAGAAACTTTGTCACCTCCAATAAATTCTTTAAACCTTCTTTTGTGTTCGGCAGTTTAACAGAGCTCAAAGTCAGAAACTCAACAGATTTAGTATACTTCCCTTTAAAAATGTACTCTTGAAACCAYCCAGAGCACTTTGTTGGGTGTTTTATTCAAAAGTATAAAGAGAGAAGCTCCAGGATAAGATCCTCAATATGATAGGAGCAACTACTGAGAAGATGAGGAAAGAGTCAGAGGACTGGTTGATGTGCAACTAACCAACCAGAACACAGAGGGAGCTGAACAGAACTCAGGACTGGTTGGAGCTGAATATTTTTAAAGACATTGAAAAGAATATTGATGAACATTAGAACATCAAAGAGGAGAGGATTCCCAAAATTAAGGAACATCTCAAGTGATGTTCCTCGTGACGAAGACCCCGAGGACAGACAGGATGCTTTGGTCAAAGGTATGAACAATTATTTATTAACCATCCTTTATTACATCTGAAACACACATACATCATGACTTTAAAGAAAATCAAAGAAAATTCATCTTTGTCAATCAAGTCTCATTTCTTTACATTCACATTTTCACAAACATTTCCTTTACATTTCAGATGYAATTTAAGCAACTTTAACTCACTGAATATTCACTGTTTTGTTTGTTTAATACATTTTATTTCTTACCCAAAGTCTATAAATGTACGGATCCTGTCAGGTGACATTGGATAAAAAGAAAATATGCATTTTTTTWAATTAATCCAGTGGCACCAGAGGGGCTCTGTATAAAACGATCAGACGGTAAAATAAAAACCTAAAAGCATAAAGATGAGAGAAACTGAGGATGGAAGTACATAAAACAAAAATTAACTTGCTTTTGTTTTTCTATCATTACAAGAGATATTTTCATGTTAACGTTCTGGAAAAGAAAACTGTTTGATTATGACATTAATAGCCGTGTTTCCATCAACGTTTTTTAATGTGCATTTTGAAGTATCGCATCAGAAAAGGTGAATGGCAACGGCATGATTCGAA
This sequence comes from Austrofundulus limnaeus, assembly GCF_001266775.1. NCBI lineage: Eukaryota > Metazoa > Chordata > Actinopteri > Cyprinodontiformes > Rivulidae > Austrofundulus > Austrofundulus limnaeus. The sequence goes on from NW_013952625.1 coordinate 277,004, forward strand.
AAAACTTCCTCTAATTCGCATAAAAGTTGATACGCTCACGTGAGGTGGTTTTTGGTTTTTTCGAAAAAGAGTTAATTCGCAAAAGGAGAGATTGAAACACATTTGTCGAATAAGTTCTGACGTAGCGAACATTTACCTCGATCAGCTGTTCTCGCTGTCTGAACGGTACCAGACCGACTGCAGCAGGACCCTCCTCCCGCTGTCGGCGTCCATCCATCCATTTTCTGTACACACTTCTTCCTTTTCAGGGTCACGTGGGTCACTGGTGC
>NW_013952625.1:278150-279450 GCF_001266775.1 Austrofundulus limnaeus
CTAATAAATAGTTTGCATGATTATCATAAACTCAAATTTGTTTTTCCATCATTATTTTAAAATTAATTTATAACATTTTGAAATGTTTTTCACCATACTCATCTTTCTGACTGGCTGCCAGTCACATTAATCAAGCTGCTTTGCTCCTCAAGCTAGCATAGCAGGCGCGAAATGAACAAGTTTCTGACAAAAAAAAAAAAAAAGACCAAGAGAAGCAAATCCTGATCAACAAAAATCAGAAGGTATAATCTAATACAGTGTTTAAAACAGGTTAATAAAATTCTTATGCTAAACAAATGTCAGTTTTTCGTCACATATTTTGTAGCATTGTTTGTGAGTTTGCCAGGGAGGGGGCGTCCCCAGCCASAGGATAAGGAAGGTGTTCACGTAGCACATCAAAACAGACCAAAAATATCTCAGAAATAGTTTGCAGTGGTCAGATTTGCAATATCTGTTGTAGTTCAAAAGTTATTTGATGTGTTTAGTAGAGATAATATGTGACGGACTAAAGAAATTTTTCACTTTGAACTGAAAATTTCTCTCTTGTCTGACATAAAAGCGTGTCCTGAGACTTTTGACTCACCCAGTATTCGTTATTGTTTCCCCCTCAAGCACATTTAAATACCAAGTTTTAAAACAGATCTGCAGACACATTTTAACCCACTGCATTTAAACCCATAAATCCTGTTTTCTAGAAAGAGACTCTCACCTGTCGTCCCCGAACAGCTCGCTGGATTGCTGCTATTTGTGTCCGTCTTGGTGTACACCTCAAACTTGTACTTAGTTCCTGATACCAGGTTCGTAAATGTATAGCTGGTTTCATTCACGACCGTATGGCTTGTTTCAGTGTTCCAGAAAGCAGAAGAGATTTTGAGAACATACGTAGCGTTGTGCACGTTCAGAGGTGGATCCCACTGAAAGGTGATGGAGTCATTTGTGCTGGACCTGACTGTGGCATTTTCCGGAGGACTGGGCACTGAAAACAACAAAAAGAATGACAGGATTAAAAAAAAAGTTATGGCACTAACACATTGTATTTTTAAGTTGGAAATATTTTAAACTCAATCAACAATGATGGGCACAGTTCTAATCTGCCAAAAAAAAACTAGCTTCTGCTTTAGCGGATTAGCTKTTTTGCTAATTTTAATCGGACCAAATAAATTCTGCGAGTTTTCAGTCCACTTCAAATTTCAAACTTCTATTAAATAAAACAAAAACTATCTTTTCTTACAAGCACTGTGTGTTGCATCTGTAGAAACTAAACTTCAAACTAAAAGTGTAAAGAAAAAAAAGGTAACAT
>NW_013952625.1:282364-283609 GCF_001266775.1 Austrofundulus limnaeus
CTCTTGGAGGAGAGACGAAACGTTTCATTAGAGAAGAACCCGTCCAGAAGACCTATACAATTTTTTTTCCTGTTAAACTGGAAGGATCACAAGTTAAACAGAGCTGAAACTCTGGTTTGGATTGGCCGATTCTCCACATGATCCCGCCCACCTTCAAATTAAACCAATAGAAACAAGTTTGTGTCAGTGACACAGTCGTCTTAGCAGCTAGTGAAACCTTCCGCTAACTGTTTTTTAATCCGTTGAGCAGATTAGCGTTAGCATAGCTAAGATCCTTGTTTTAGTGGTTAGTGAAGCTAACTTTATAGTTTGCTGTGCCCACCACTGTCTGTGTCATGAGCTGCTTTTATTGATGATAAAATAATAAAAACCATAACTCACAAGTAAATATGGTTTCTGACACCGGCTTGCTTTTGCTGATGTCAATAACAGCATAGACCGTGACGCTGTATTTGGCTGCAGTCTTCAGATTAACAAACTGTACTGAATGTGTGTTTACATGTGATGCTGAGTTCACAAGCTCTGCGCCCAGCCTGAGCTCAGCCAAGAAGTAAACGTCAGTACTCTCCATAAACGTCCAGGAAGCACCAAYAGTGTTGTGAGTTGCATGTAAAACCAGGTTTGAGATCGCTCTCGGTGCTGTTAAGGAATAAAAAAYAAATAAATGAAAAAAGATTAGTGCCACTTGACTCACTCGTCTTTCATCATCTTTAGATTACAGAAGAATTAGTTACCGGTGTAGTTGCTTATGCTTTGGGGTTTTCCCTGCAGGGTGTAATTGGCCACAGTAATCACAGTGAAGTTAATTTTCTGTCCGTCCGGCAGTCCACCCACCAGGACTGCAGTACTGCYCACAGTCTGGTCAAAAAATACCCTGTTGCAAAGAGACACATTTAACTAACGCTGCTAACCAATGAGAAACAGAAATGYAACTTTTTTTTACATCCTGGGGTTTTTACTTTGTGCTGATAAGAAAAGTAAGAGTCTTTAAAGAGCGCAGTTTTTAAAATGATAGAGTAGAGATACAATCCTGAATAGTTATGTCTAATAAATATATTTGTGATTGTGGTTGGATGAAAGTCAGATTCACTGATAATGACATCTGTGGTGTAAATCAGAGGAAAGGAACGGAGTACTTCAGTCCAGGGTGTAAGATTATGGAATAATCTGGAAGATGACATTAAAAATGCCAGATTAATGTGTATATTTAAGAGAATGATAAAGATTAATTTGCTGGAGAAATAT
>NW_013952625.1:284135-286734 GCF_001266775.1 Austrofundulus limnaeus
TCCTGGCCATTTTCCCTCTATACTTCTGTGACACAGACCTCTCAGTCATGGTGTCAGCTACAGTCAGTAGCTAAAACTTAACACAGATGCTAAATCAAGCCTGAATGTGACAACAGAACAAAACTCAAAATGGTTCATGAATCACAGATTAAAGTGTTTGTCTTTTTCAGAGGTGAGTTTTCAGAAAATTATCCATTTCTGCAACAAAGAGGCGGAGCCAGAACTCTGACATCTGAGCTGATAGGAGGAAGAAACAGGAAAAGGGAAACAAATATTTTCAAATTCTCTTTCGGCCTATTTTGTTCTTTTTTTAAACATTATTAACACTAAAAGATTGGATTGGATAAATACAAACCAGACGTATAAGAACAAAAGTTATCTCTGCGAGCTCCATGTCCGAGTAGTTCACTCTGTCTTCAACTCAAAAGCCAACTTCAAAAGTTGTCTTTCTCACATTTCACAACAAAAGCATGTAAGTTAGCAGCACTTTCATCTGTTGCAATGACCCACAGCTTAGAGGTAGAAGTACTGACAACTCACAAAATAATGTTTAAGGTTACAGCTGCCTTGGTTTTTTGGATTGGACTTAAACTATTGTCCCCAATACGTCACACTTAGTTTTTTCAACTGAAAAATTGTTTTTCATCCCAAAAAAACSAAGTTGGATATTTTTAGTGTGGTGGCTGATAGTAGGGATTAAAGGAAAAGTTAAAAAGAAGAACCAATATGATTTAACACCTAAAATATGTTTTACGTACATAGAGTTGTTGTAAGCCRTCACCAAGAAGCCCGTGTAGTTTCCATCAGGTGGACTCCACAGAAGAAACACTGACGTGTAAGTGTTATTCTGTGTTCTCAGGTCRAACACGACGCCGGGCTCTGATACAAACAACAAACAGAGAAAGATAAAAACACACAAAGCATCCCTATGTGGTTACTGGAAACCGACATCAAGAGAAACTGCAGCCGTCAGTTCCGGTCAGCCAAGAGCCTGATTTGCCTCTGCTCATTTGAATTTTAGATAACGTGACGGAAAAAAAGAGCTGTAAAAGTTCCTCATTTACAACACGAGGAAGATAATCCCATTTAATTTGGACTCTTTCTAGTTAAAAATACAGAAGCATTGGTTCTGATGTGAACTCACTGGTACACTGGGAAACGTAGGCTGCTTTGCTCTGCAAGGACCTGTCATCTACTATGGTGATGACAGTGAACGTGTAGCAGGTACCACGGGCCAGACCACCAAACTCGAAATGCACATCCTTGGTTTCCTTGTAAAGATTTCCAGTTYGAATCGAGTAGAAACCCAGGTTTCCTTGGGGCTTGGTCCAGGTTAGAGTGACGGAGGTTTCTGTCATGTTGGGTGCAATGAGATCCTCCACTGTGGAGGGAACTTGAAGACAAACCAAAGGAGACAAAGTCAGTCTTTTAATTTAAAACGGCATTCATTTTATGAAGTATGGATCAGATGTACCAAATATGATTGTTGGACTCAGTGATTGAAACTAAGTGCCTCTGTTGGCAGTACAATAGAGATCTGAGTCTACCACACCTGACAGGACTCACAGCAAACATGGAACACCAGGACCAAACACCTACTGTACCTTGTCAAGACCAGCAACCCTTTTAGGAACCAAAGCCTGGTCCTAATATGATGAACACCAGTTTTGGTTTAGTGGTTAGGTTTAGGATTAAGATGTGAACTGGGTTAGTGAAGGCTTAGTTATGAGGGTTAGGGTTGCAATAACAAAGAAGCAGATTTACAAAACAAAGTCTCCATTCCCTTCAAATAGAGGTCCTGTGGTCACTCACTAAGCAGGAGGTTCTTGGAAAAACAGTGACTGGTCAAACTAACTGACTTGTGTGTGGACAGGTTTTTCCTACAACGTGGGAAAATTAAAAAAAAAACAGCATTGTGGGGACCAATGCCTAGTTCCCACTGGTCCAAATGTAAATTACGAGTGGGGGGCTAGGTTGACGACCAAGGTGTAGTTTAGTTTTAGAGTCAGGTAAGTACCTGTGAGGTTAATTTTAGGGTAACTGGTCAGGTTTAGGCTACAAAGTCTAAAAAGATGAATGGTAGTCAATGTATGGTCCCCACAGGGTTGAAGAACAAACGCATGTGTGTGTGTGTGTGTGTGTGTGTCCTTGTTTTTCCTACATTGTGGGGCCCATGTTCAAGGAAAATGCAGCATTGTGGGGACCGGGTGCTCCTTGTGGGGCCCAAAGCCTGGGCCCCACAACTTTGGAGGCTGATTTTAGGTGTGGGGGTTGGCTTTAGGACCAAGGTGTGAATTGAGTTTAGGTTAGTTTTAGGGTCAGGAAGGTACCTGTGAGGTTAGGGTTGGTGGTCAGGGTTAGGATATAAAATTACCAAAAAATGAATGGAAGTCAATGGACGGGGTCCACAAGGATATAAAAAACAAGTTTGTGTGTGTGTGTGTGTGTGTGTTAGCTATGATTTAATTACAGGAAGTATCAGTGTCTGGCTGAACTTTTCCAACAGTTGGTGTATAATTGTGAACATGTAAATGTAATTTAATATTGGCTGTGTCCAAAACGACAGGCCGGGTCCTCCGGAGGACCCAGACTACCCGAT
>NW_013952625.1:286744-295365 GCF_001266775.1 Austrofundulus limnaeus
GGCCAGGAAGGATCCATCAGACCAGTCCTTCGATTCGGGCCAAAGGAACGACGTATTTGTCAGCCGCATCGGAGGAGTCTTCGATTTTGGACAACCCTCATCGCGGCGCTGTGACGTATACGGCCGATGAATTCGGCCTTCGGAGGACCCGACCTGCCATTTTGGACACAGCCATTAACTTCAAATTTCGGGCAGCTGGCACCTTCCTGTCTCGGGTTATGACTAATATTTGTATTTTAAAAATTAGAGACGTGTTTCCTGTGCTTTCTGACTGTTTTGACCAAACCAAATTCTTACACATGCCTTCAGCTGCCCAGTATTCATCCAATCAAATCATCATGGCTTCTTCAAACCCGACCCAAAAATAGTCAATCTAAAAAAAGTATGTCTTTCACAGACTCCTCCCACATCCATTCACATCTTTCACAGACTCCTCCCACATCCATTCACATTTTTCACAGACTCCTTCCACATCCAGTCACATCTTTCAGACTCCTCCCACATCCATTCACATTTTTCACAGACTCCTCCCACACCCAGTCACATCTTTCACAGTCTCCTCCCACTTCTTATTCAGGCTCGTTTGATCTAAATCAAGGTCTGACGTTACTCACTGGTGTAGAAGGTTTTGTTCTGAGAGTTGAGGTCTCTCTCGCACTTCACAGGAAACACACTGATATTATATCCGGTGCCCGCGGTCAGGTTGTAAAGGACGAGGCTGAAGGTCAGGTTTGACTCATTGACCACCCAGGCCTGGTCACCTTTGATCTCTACCCGGTAATACTGGATGTCACCAGGTGCTGCTAACCAGGACAGATTGGCACTGCTGGCGCTAATGTCGGCCACGGCGACCTCGCCCATGAAGCGATCTGAATGTAAAATTTAAAAAAAGTAAATGCAGCTTGAAAAAAATAATATAGGTGACAAAAATAAGTAACCAGTTGCAGTCTAATTTAGTAGCTTTAGTAGCACATTCACCTTCGTAACAAATGAAAGGCAGACGCTCAAAGCAGTGCTTTTCGATCCAAGGCCCGAAGCCGAGCATGGCCACGCAGGAGTCCTCGATGTAGTATTTGTAAGGTTCTGGGATAACRGGCGGCTCCATGGGTCGGGATTCACACGTGGACTCTATCGGCTTCGGTGTCGTGGTCGTCCAGGGGGAATGTGTGGTGTAAACCGTTTGAGGTGTGGCGCTCCCCGAGTTGCTCGTGTTGGTGCTACCTGTAAATCTGGTATCCATACTGGATTGGGTAAAGTTCTCTCCCGGTGGACTTCCTGATCCGGTTGGTGAGGTTGTGGTTTGAATCGGGGTTTCAGTCGTTTTAGGAGGCACTGGGCACGTGCAGGAGCAGCTGCAGCAGTCTATCTTGGGGAGCGGGAATTTAGGCACCGGCCAACCTGGGTACCAGTTCTGGAAAAAGAGGGGATCTCCGTTGACCCAACGGGTCCAGTACAGGGTGGGGATGTCGGTGGAGTTGTCGGTGGTTGAAGGCGGAGCTGATGTGAAGGYGGAGTCAAGGGTGAAGTTAGAGGTTGAACTGTACATCTTGCGCAGGCCGATCCAGTGGTCGGATCTGATCATCCCAGCGACGATGTGGCTGTTTTCTGGAGTCACGCTCACCAGATCTTTGAAGCAAACCTGACCAAACACGAAACATCAGTTTTATTTCTCTTTCAGCTGAGCCAAGCAAACATCTCTTCAACATCCAGGTTTTTATGCAAACAATACATRCAAATTTGTCATAACTTCAAAGCAATAAACACATCGAAATACCAAACCTGAAAGCACGAATCATTCTATTTTTAAATTTGCTCACATGCTGCCAAACAYGAACGTTAACCAAAAGCCTGTTTCACGAAACACACTTGAGATGCCTTCCTTCAAGTGATTTCTGTAWGAAGAAAGGCAGCATGGAAGATTGACGTCTACCCACTGCTGTTACGCCTCTGAGCTGCCAAGGGAGGCAGTCAGAGCCGAAACAGTCAMCGTACACAAGAGTAATGTGGCTCTAGGTTGCGATGTAGTGAAGACGAACCATCTGTGAAACCATCCCATAACAGGATTTAGATTAAAAAATGTTCGAGAGACATTTTAGACATGGTGTGAAAACACACGTCATGAAGCTCGTTCACAAAACACTCCAAGCAAGGCTTTCTTCAAACTGCAGGCACAAGTTACACAAACTCCATTTTTGTTAGGACAGTCTGAATGTGACAGATACAATTCTTCTAATCTGACCCAGGCCTTTTTCATATACAGTACAGTACTGAATCTGATCATCTCTGATGTTTTTCAGAGACTGCGGTCTAAACGGTCATGTTGTGTTTCATCCAACTGAGGTAGGAGTACACAGATCGATCCAGTCAACCACGGTAAAGTRTTTCAGTTCATGAAAGGTTAAACAACCCAATAAAGAAGGCTGGTTCTGTTCTGGGGACGACTGAAACCTCTGGAGATGATGGTGCAAAGAAGGATTTTTACATAAAATTAAGAACATTGTGGACAATCCTGACCATCCTCTTCATCTGACTGTCATAGAGAAACAGAGTCTTCATTCAGAGGCTTCTTCAATTTGGTTGTAATACAGACCACTACAGAAGATCTGTCCTGCCCACAGCCATCAGCAGCTACAGCAACTCTTTAGTTAAATGAGTTACAACATTTAATTTCCCTCTGGGATCAATAGTATTTTTGAAYTGAATTAAAATTTGAGGAATTTTCAACACACACATTGGGATTAAATGGATATGCCTCACAGTTCTGTCCTGCATGAACACAAATCTGAGGTACCTGGCAGTGACTTCTGGCTTCAGTCCAGGTGTAACTCATGTTCAAAGTGAAGTATTGTCTTTCTGCTGCAGCGTTCATCAACACCACACCTAAAAACAGAAGACGATTGTTCGTTTCAGCAAGTAATCCACAAGAAAACTATTTGCTTCAGTTGATTTCAACTTTAAAGTTTTTATATTATACTGTACATACATGTACATAGTGGTGGGCAGCACTTATCTAAAAATTAGTTCCACTAGCCCTAAAGCAATAACTGAAAAATTTATGTCCCCTACTTCTAAAGCACTAAAAACTCAGTCAACCCATGAACATTCTTAAACAGACGAGTCACATATTACCATGTTGCTCTCTTCAGACTTATCAGACATCCCACTGCTGTATTTGAGTTCATATATTGTTACCTAGTGAATAAGTGACACACACRTGAACAAAATGTGACAGCTTTCACCCTCAGCTGTTAATGTTGATCAATAACATTTATAGTCCTAAATTAGTGTTTCTAAATTTAGCAAGTGCTAATCCACTAATAAATTTTAAAATTAGAAAAAGCCCTTAAACACTAATTAGGAAATTAGTTACCCTATTAGTGCTTTAGGGGAACTGTGCCCACCACTGCATATACACACACACACACACACACACACGTTTGTTCTTCAGCCCTGTGGGGACTGTGCATTGACTTCCATACATTTTTTTAGACTTTATAGCGCAACCCTGTAGGGTTAGGGACAGGTCAAGTACCTGACCCTAAAACTAACCTAAACCTTGGTCCTAAACCTAACCCCCCACCCGTAATTTGCATTTGGACACGTGGGGAATGGGCATTGTTCCCCACATTGTAGGAAAAACCCATCCATATACATACATACATACATACACACATTTATATATATATATACATATACTGTATATATACATATATATATACACATACATATATACATGTATACACATACACATATACATATATACACATACACATATATACATATACTGTATATATATATATATATATACATATACTGTATATATATATATATATACATATACTGTATATATATTTATACACATACATATATATAAATATACACATACATATACAGTATATAAATCGCCATTGACCTAAATTTATATTAACATCCTCTTGCTCAAACTAAAATTAACCAAAATTTTAATAAATTCTGTAAAAAAATAAATAAAATAAGTTTTTCCTTGTTCAGTCAAATATTCGGGTAAAACAACAGACTTGAATTTTCTCCTTTCCTTAAAATTACAATAAAAAAAGTTATATGAATATTTTAACTAATTTTTTCAAGCGGTTACAAAAATAATAAAACTCACATAAACAGATGAAGACACAGAAYTTATCCTTGAACTTTTCCATCCCTGGTGTGCAGTTCTGGATAGCCTGAGATTATTTAAAATACCAAAATAGAGAAGCTTTATTAGAGACAAGAAAAACAAAAATTATGAAACCAATTTATCAAAACCATTTCTAACAGCTTAACATTACTCACCCTGGATGAAAGTGTTTTGTCTTACGGCAACAGAATGAAGTGATCCAACAAGCTAACCCTGAACCCAACCACCCCTAGATAAATAAAACGCCTCCTACAAACACAAGGCTCTATTCATTATAGGAGGATGCTGGATTTGCATCCATATTCCCAMCATGCAAATCCCTCACATTTGTCCAAGTTAACAGAACACAAGAAGCCTCTGAGAAATGAAAACTTTATTTTGTCTTGAAGCTCAAATGTAAAAATGGTACAAAATAAATCAAAACAAGAATACAGAAACAGAAACCTATAAAACACAGAATACAAACAAAAATGCCTTTGCWTATACTGTTAGCAGTGTCTACAAAATAAAGTGGTTTTTAAACCCAAGCAGTGATTGGTCGCCTCMAACCAAAGTGCTGTCGAAAACTGGACTATAAGAAGAAAACAAATGTAATAAACTTTAATCTGGAAAATTTAACATGAAACCTGAGTCATAACAAAAGTAAAAAAACGGGTACAACGACAGTATTACTGCGTACCAGTGTCAAATTATTCATGTCAGGATTCAAAGATGAATCTGTTTCTGAAACTACAGAACAATTTCTAATGAGGGGTGATCCAGCCAGCCCCTCTTCTACTTTATAAAGAGATAAACTAAATTATGATTTCTATCAGGCTACATAATGCAAAAAAGGTATAAAAATAAACTCAAGTGATGATCCTTAAAGAAAATCAATTACAGCAAATCTRTTTTGCTTTTAACACTCAAACGGATCGATTCTGAAAAAAAAAAGGATATCAGCTTCGTAAAAAAAACAATGGCAGTGAGTCGTTCAGACAAGGCAGGTTTTGTTTCACAGGCAACATTATTTTTCTAAATACAAAAACTAATATTGATAAAAAAAGAGGAAAACTTTAACGTCTGATCCCACCATGACGATCGAACACTTATTCACTGTCACTCTTTTCTTTCTTGGGGAACCTCTTCCCTTCCTTCTTTCTTTTCCTGGTGGGATAAAAGAAWACAAAAATTAACACATTCGAGTTGAATAACAGACTAATATCAGTTTAAATCACAGATACATTTTAAACGGGGAACAGTTTAATGGTTTGGACATCCAACTCCACACAAACCGGGTCGAACCAGGATTCAAACCTGCAACCTTCTTACAGGTAGGAAAGGTTGTTTTTTTATTTCCTCTTTGCACAATGGAGTGTCAGTGTTAAGTAATCTGATGTAAGGTTTTTAATAGTAGTTTTACAAAAGTTTGGAGCATTAAACAAAACTTTATAAGAACTAGCTCCTTAGMTTAGCACTAACAAGTGGAGCTAATCATGAGAAAGCTAATCTAAAGCAAAGAAGCAGTAAAAATACTTTTGTGGTAAAATCCTGAGATACATACTGACTGATGTTTGAGTTTTTTATAGTCAGTGTTTGAGGAAATTTCCAGTTTACTAAATTACCAGCCCCAAAGATAAATTCTGAGTTAGCATTTACTACCCAGCTAAACTATTTGAAATATTTTTGTTCTAAACAAGACATCTGAGGTTAGAATTAGAGCTAAWTTAAAATGTAGCAGAGTGGATAAAACAGTGTCAGTCTTTTCTCATCACTCTGTTGTAACAATCTACAGAAAATGACTATTTATATAGGATGTGTCAAATTTAACAGTTTTATACACAGGAGTAAATTCTGACCAGTTGTATCTAATTTCCCACCACAATAAATTTAAATAGTTTCTCAAAAAGAACTGMAATATCGTGTTGTGTGGGACACATCATCCTAATCTCTCCCTCGACCCTGGAGTCCACCTAGTGGCAGAATCAAATACAAGCTTTGCATTTTTTATGCTTTTTGAGCTGAAAACCTGAAGAGTCTCATGATACTGGTATAAATACACTGTTATTAACGCAGCTTCTTTTTTTATTCCTCACCCTTCTGCATCCTGCAGCTCGAACGCCGAGTTGATTTTCTTCAGCATTTCGTAGCGTTCACGTCCTCGAACCTGTGGGAAGAAATCAGCCTCGTTTGAACAGCCTGAGACCTGAACCCCTGCAGCAGCTGTGGAACTACAGGTGTGCTCACCTGGAGATTGAAGACCTCCTTGTCCTCCTCCTCCCCACTGGATGAAGACTTGTTCTTCTTTACAGCAGTGGTCGTGGAGGATGTGTCGGGCACTGGGGCACTTCCTGGGAAAAAAACAAAAACAAAAAAACAGATAAATCAAGTGAAAGTTRGCAGAGACTGGAACATATTTACAGGTAAAAACAAAAACATACTTCTCTTTTGTGTTTGCTTGGTGCCACTTTGCATCTTTTCAACACTTTCCTCATCAGACTTGCGGTCCCTGCCTGGACACGCACAGATGCGGACCTCAAAGCATCTCCGGCCCAAAACGAACCCCCTTAAGAGCAGAAAACACAAAACTTAAATAAAGCTGAACCTACAAGTTACACAAGTAACTTTCTTAAAGGTTAAATGGAGAAGATCACGWTGTAAYGGGATGTTTCTTTTAAAAAGACAGRATGGATGGACTGAGTACATGAGTGGGTTAAAAACCTCTTTAATTTTGTTCCCAACAGTTACTAATGTTATGGATGCACTTATTTTCCTTTATGATTTATTTTGTTTACCTCTGGGTTTACAATTTTTTTTTTTTGTAAAATAAAACCTTTACTATTTAAAGAAAGAAGATCTTGCTGCACGTTTAATGGAGGAGGCAGACTCACTCTGGGGTCTCCAGGGTCAGGATGGTGAGGATGGGTCGACGGTTCATGCCCCCCATGCAGGAGCTGTTGCACATAAAGCTCAGCAGTATCGACGTCATTTCTGCACCCAGCTGAAACAGGAAGTAAGAAAACACCACTGAAAAAACTGCTGATATGATGAGATTTTATTAGTTTGAACGCAACACCTGATCTACAAAAGACCAACATTTACGATTTTTAGATCAGATGTTTGGATTCTACAAAAAAATAATAATTCCTTTTAATATTAAAAAAGTCAATTTCTACTTTTTTCAGGTTCTACCTAAAATAAAATGAAACAACTCGAGAAACTGCACTTCCTGTGAAAACGCTCATGTAAATGCTTATTGCTGAAAACTTCAGCTGAAAGCTGCTGAAAATGTTTAATAGCAAAGCAGTTCAAGTTGAGAACATGAGAGAAGCATAAAAATGTTCAACAGAAAGAAGGTTAATAAGCCACCAAGTTGTGTATTTGGCTTGGAAAAGCTAAATTTAGCAACAAACCACTTAACAGTGCCTAAAGTTGCAAATGACACAGACAGAAGTTTAAATTATTAAGAAGCAGAAAGAGGTACAAAAAAGTTAAAATTAGCAGAAAAATAGCAGAAAGTAGCCAAGACATATCTGAAACAGTAGAAAAAAAGCTACATTTAGCAGAAAAACAAGCTAAAGTTTGCAGAAACAAGCTGAATGTAGCACACAGACAGTGACAATGGTGTAAAACATGTCAAATAAGCACCCCCCACCAGAGTACAAAAACATGACAAATTGTTGTAAAACAGCCCAAAAGTGAAGCATAGCAACTAAAATGTGACTAAAGTGCTGACATTAGCACAAAGAAACAGAAGGAGCACATATTTGCAAAAGAAGATAAAATGGCCACCAAAATGTGAAAGTAGTTTGAAATAGGGTTGGGCAATATTGGCAAAAAAATAATCATGATTAATTGTGGTATTTAGCCGATAAYGATTAATTTGACGATTAATCCCCTGGAGTCCCTGGACACCCTTATGTCCTGGTCACATGACCAATTTAGTGGGAAATATTTGCTCTTCATAAAAATCTGTTCCAAATTGTGTCAAAATCACAGACTTCAGGCTATACATCAAATTTTAAATTCTGTTGATAAATAAATTACAGAACTTTTTAAAATGTTTGTCATATTTGAAGCGGAGAGGAGCACCGAGCGGACTGACTGGAGAAATATCCCCTGGTGGCATTAATCCTATTAATCATCAAATGCCAAAAACTAATCGATTAATGTTCTTCTGAAAATTAATTGCACACGATACGATTATGCCCAACCCTAGTTTGAAAAATGTTTTTTAAGCTATTAACAGCWGAAGTTATCATAAAGCAACTGAAAGCAGCACAAAAACCTCAAATTAGCAAAAAGAATCTAAAAGAAGCACAGAAAAGTACAAACTAGCAGAAGAATAGTGGGAAGAGTAGAAATTGGGCTGAAACTGGAGAAAAAGGCTAAAATTAGCAAAAATAAAACTAAATACAGCAGAGAGAAGTTGAAAAGAGCAGAACCAGAACAAAATGTGTAAAAATATATATATATATATATATATATA
>NW_013952625.1:296041-300478 GCF_001266775.1 Austrofundulus limnaeus
ATACCAGAAGTCAAAGCTGGAGGAGCTGAACGTTTTGATTTACAAATTGTTGAAACAAAAACTGCAAAATGAGAAGGTGACAAAAACATGTACAGTTTTAAAGAATGCTGAACACAGCTCCATTCATTTTCAGTGTGATAAAATGTGGCCGAAACAGTGAAATATCTAAAGTAAACAGCTGAAATACCAGAGGTCAAAGCTGGAGGAGCTGAACGTTTTGATTTACAAATTGTTGAAACAAAAACTGCAAAATGAGAAGGTGACAAAAACATGTACAGAAGTAAAAATTTGATCTGAATAGTGCGAAAGTTTGTGAAGTTCCCAAAAGTGATACCTGCGGGGGCTCATAAGGCACAGTCACACTCTGCCTCTTAGTGTTCGGATCCTCAAAGTACTGGGCCAGCTGACTGCCCTCCACCCGGATCAGATGGCTGCGATTCTCTGAGGCTGAAAGAACAGATAAAAAGATCCTCCAGCTTGATTCTAAACCACAGTTTAAATACTTCAGATCAATTGTTAAAGAAATGTTCTTACAGTCCTTTGTTTGATGGTGGGGGCATCTCTTAACCACCTCTGCYACATACTCTGCTTTCTTATACACCGCAGTGGCCCTGAGGATGGTGCCGTGAGGCGGCTCGGCGCTGACCAGAACTCCGATGGGCGTATTTTTTTCGAGCTGACAATACAGCTTCTTCAACACCTCAGAAAACTGTAAGCAACGAGACGAGCACAGACATCAGCTCTCTGACTGGATCTGCTTCTAGACAAAAGCAATCAGAAAAACTAAAAGCCACAAACTTTGATGGAAAAACTGTTAAAGCTGCCGTGAACTCCRAAAACACTAACAAGTTTATAAAATCTCTCACCAAAGAGGGGACGTCAGACTGATCAAACTTCATAACTCCCTCCTTTCTGATGGTTTTAACCCTTTAACTGCGAGGGACGTCCGTGCAGGAACATGCCCCGTCATGTCGCTGCTGTGCTTTTACAACCGAACTGCACCTCTCCCCCCCCTCACACTTCAGCTGCAGTAGCGAGGAGGCGGGGAGACCACCCGAACCTCCACTGAATGAGCCAACCGTGTGGCCCGGGGTGGATGAGTGACGCGGGGAAACTTCACCAGCATTGGCTGTGTGAGCGCAGCGACCACCTCGAAACCTTCAAGTTTAAAATCAGCACAATGAATGAGACTCCGCATGAAAGGCTCCAGAAGAGAGCGAATGGATTTCGAAGCATYGAGGTAAGATGTTTTATTTCACAGATAATGTGGAAAAATTATTATACTTATTGGAAAATATTAAACTTTACAAAAAAACTTTATTTTCAAACCAATAGTCCTAATTCCCTACAAAATTTAGTATAAAAGATGAAAACAGATTAAAAAACTGTTAAAATATAAAAACAAGAGTTCTCCTGATGAAGCGCTTCTGCTCCTCATCGCTTTTTAAAAAAGGGTTTGAATACTATGAAAATACAACTAAATACATGGAGCAGATACAACACATTTAAGACTTCTCTGAAAACAAAACACAACTATGAAACTTTAACTTACAGTCGACGTCACCGACTTCGCCATGCCGGTCTTTTGAAAATGGAGCTCGAAGCCATAATCTCCCGGGTAGTCTGAGGTTTCAGGGACTGTGGAGGACGGGGGGTTAGCCACGTCAGACGGCCTCCCGTTGGGGTTTAACAGCAGATCATACGTGCTCAATTCGGACTCCTGCAAGATGCGTTAAAGGACACACAAAATATGTTAAAACAAATGTAAAATTATCACTAAAATTCTGTCAGGAAGGTTTCAGGTCACAGCAAAGAGACTTACCAGCCACGCACTAYTAGGCATCGTATTTTCAGTCCTGTAGCAGGAGGGTTGTGCGGAGGGTAGATCATTCACATCATTCGTGGTGCAGCTTTTTAAGAACAAGGAACAAAATGTTAAGTTTCACAGAGCAAATTCGTGTCTTTAAAAACGATCGGCGGCGTTCACTTCATACTCACACACTTGCCCACAACTCGCTGAACGAGTCGGGCAAATCCATGTCTGGTTCTCCCATATTTCTCTTCGATCCACTTCAAGTGAACGAAAACACTGTGGGACACAAACAGGAGGTGACGACTTGAGCTGAGATCAACTAATACAASTCTACAAATAAGTTTATCAACATAATACCACAAATGCTTAATTACATTTTTAACATCAAAACTACAATTATGTCCTGTTGTGGTTTGGTAATAGCTCTAATTAAAGTCAAAAAGCTAAACAGCAATTAAACATGCAAGAACATTTAATAATCTATGCAATGTGTTTATAATGACACTTCTAAATAAGCCTAATAAGTTGGAAAGAGTTTTGTTATTATTTTTGTCCCATGGTGAACCAAACAGGAAATAAACCAAMTCAAGTAGGCCTTTGTCTGACCCACTTTTAAATAAACTGCAAAATATTTAAAATAAAATGTGTTTTTTACTCTCACAGTTTTATACAGTTCAGAATAAAGCCAACCAAACAACAAAAACAAAAAAACCCAACTAAATAACTTCGCTTTGATTCATTTTCTAATCGAAGCGGCTGCTAGCTTAACTTGAATGAAGCTAGCATCCGCTGCTGGTAGAGGCAACACTATGAAATATAATAATACAATAAAAACTTTAAATAACGTCGAAACGTTTTTAAAAATAATAGCTATCGATTGTCCAACACTGAAACGCGTGTAAATAAACCGTACATGTTTCTTTTTCTTGTTTTATCGCAGAAGCCTCATTTAGCGTGTGCGGCTAGCTTACGAAGAAACGACGTTTGCGAAACACCGCGAAAAATGAGCTGATATATAGGAGTAACTTTGACAGAAAGCGCGTTTAAGTCTGCACCGTTGTCTTTAATGTTGTGCTGACCTGCCACTGGAAGATGACTCAGAATGTAAAGTGTGGGAACGATGACACCGTCGAGGAAAAATCAAAATATTTGTGGATACAAAGTGAGCACGCTGTCGGGGGATTCCCAGGGAGGACAAGGGGAGGAGCTCATTTTATTCTCCGGCGTCGACCAATCAGTGAGTAGCAAAGCTGTGAACTATCCAATGGCATACGACGCCGTGCATAGACCACGCAGRCTGCGCACCATTTATTAACCGGTTGACAAAGCGGAGTGCGGGGTGGGCGGAATTTGATCTTCATTYATGCGACAAATCCAAAAGGCAGCGGGCTACATCGCCCCCCTCTTAAACCATATGACTGATAYAAAGCTGTTTTGATGCAGCAGGTTTTAAATGCAGTGAATAAAGCCCGGTACTCTGCTGAAYAAAATGAACTGGACATGAATTACAAGACTGTGTGTTATGTGGTTTAAGGTGTCTCACTTTTACAACTCCAAAAACAACTGATTAACTTTTGGACCCAACACAGTCAAGATGGCCTGCTACAGCAAATCAAAAAAACACAAAAAACAGCTAAAACTCAGTTTTATTTTATGTGATAATCTTAATTTAAAAGTAATGACAGGCAGCTGGTGATATGCAGAAATGCTCAGTCTTCTTATATTGCACATGAGCTGGTATTGAAACTGTAGGTTGAGTTCAAACAATTAAGTAAATTTCTCTGATATTTTGTCSGTATACAGGCCGGATGATGCTGCCTCTGTTACAGACGAGATATCTACAGATCTGGTGCCTCTGCATAAACCCGTCACGTGGAGTCACATCCAAATAGTTTTGTCCACCTGTTGGTTCTCACCTGTCTCTGGTTCTAGTTCCACTTCAGGAACATGTCGCCTGTTCGACCTTTGAATGAACGTAGACAGAGTCAGGGAGTCATCTCTGAAGCTGCACCAGAGCGGTCTGGCTCATAAAAACATCTGAGGTTCTGATTATTCTTATCAGTATTTTTTTTTTTATATATTTTCAGTTTTGCATCTTTGTGACGTGATGCTAAACCGATCCAGGGCTGTGTGTGACCCAATATTATTCCCATCTATCCATCCATCCATCCATCCATCCATCCATCCATCCATCCATCCTTCATTCATCCATCCATCCATCCATCCATCCATCCATCCATCCATCCATCCATCCATTATCCATCATCTACTGTATCTATAATTCATCCATCCATCCATCCATCCATCCATTATCCATCATCTACTGTATCTATAATTCATCCATCCATCCATCCATCCATCCATCCATCCATCCATCCATCCATCCATCCATTATCCATCATCTACTGTATCTATAATTCATCTATCCATCCATCCATCCATCCATCCATCCATCCATCCATCCATCCATCCATCCAACCAACCATCCATCATTCATCCATCCATCATCCATCCATCATTCATTCATCCATCCATTATCCATCATCTATCTTTCATTCATCTATCTATCTATCTATCTATCTATCTATCTATCTATCTATCTATCTATCTATCTATCTATCTAT
>NW_013952625.1:300613-303335 GCF_001266775.1 Austrofundulus limnaeus
CATCTACTGTATCTATAATTCATCCATCCATCCATCCATCCATCCATCCATCCATCCATCCATCCATCCATCCAACCTTCATTCATCCATCCATCCATTCAACCTTCATTCATTCATTCATCCATCCATCCATCCATCCATCCATCATTCATTCATTCATCTATCCATTATCCACCATCCATCTATCTATCATTCACCCCTCCATCCATACATTTATCCCTTCGTTCATCCATCCATCCATCCATCATGAAGTTACAGAAGCAACATGAAAACCCAGACATCCTAACCCTACATTGACACGCTCCAGCTCCTTCTAAGGAATCTCAAGACGATCCAGAGAGAATGTGTGATGTAATTATAAAAAGTGTCAACTTTCTACCATCACAATCACCTGGCAACATTGCTGTTATTCCGGATCACTGGCCTTCATTGAAGCCTGAGTTGTAGCAGCAAAAAGKGCAGCTTGACCTTTCATCAGACTGTGATCAGACACATATTTTGTAACAAGTAGTAGAGACGCACCAATAAATCTTATTTTACCAAAACAAATGTGTCACCTGTTCTTCCATCACAAGACTGAATGTACCGTAGCATCATGTTGAACTAGATGACCCCACCAACCACTCATACACATACACCTTAAATATAGGTCATGACAAGTAGGAAGACTATTTACACATGCTGTTTCTGTGCGCCACTAGAGAGCAGTCACATGGTCCGTGTGTGTGTGTTTATGATGGTCTGATCGTTCCGTCGGATCAAACTAAACTAACTGGTATTTCTACTTTCCAGTCYRAACAAGWGACTTGTTGTGCTGTTCGGTCCAAGCTAAACRTCTGTTTTAGGTCCAAACGGATACAGTCTGTGTTGTAGGACCGTAAATGTTCTTGGCTTTCCCTGTATGAATTCATATGATAGCCTCTGGATATGGAATACGCTTGTCTGTATCCCGACTGGTCGCACAGCTACTCCCTCAAACTATGCTGGTGGTGGGGGGTGGTGGGGGTCTTTGCCACTGTGCCGCTGGTGTAAAGTTTCTCTGCATTTAGTTAGAGTCACACATGACTCGGCTTGGGGCCCTTGGCTTTGGTCGGCGGGTGTCGAGTTCTCCCGCTGTTTCGTAAAAGGGAACAGCAAAGGCGGCAAGAGGAGAGTGGCGTGATGTTTTGGGGGAGGGTGGGGGATCTAGATGGAGAGCAGATACCTCCGGACTGAGGAGGGCTTTTTGGTGAAGCCGTACAACAACGCACCTCCGCATTGGTCACACCTCCTGACATGTTCATGTGACTGCGCTCATGTTGCTAACTCAGGTATACCACTGCCCAGATTTAGCCTGCACCTGTCGCCTGCTGGGAGGCGGAGGGGTGGGGGTTAGGCTTTGTTGTGCAWAACAAACATGGATCCGTCAGGAGGAAGAGGGGGTGTGTGGGGGGTGAGCTGAGGTGGTGTGACCTCTTTGGYATGTGAGCTAAAATAGAAGTAGATTTAGGACTGTGGAGACAGGAGACAATGGTATCTCACACCACAAGGACGAGCCCCTCTTTGACGCAGACGAGACATTTGGACTTCAGGGTGCTGGACTGAAAGGAGAAGTTATCAGTAATCAGTATCTTACCTGCAGTAGACAGCAGTTAGAACAATTTTAACTGATTGGCTACTGTTGTGTAGCCAGTAACTTTGCTAGCTACTAGCTAAAACCTTAGCTCGGTAGTGCTAAAATAATATTTTATTTAAAAAATTGTTATAGTTTACATTTGTTTTACAGAATCAGTTTCAGAAACAAACGGCATCTTCTAGCTGCAAGTGTGAAACTTTCTATCCAGAGAATTACTAGCTAGGTAGCTAGCGCATAATGCTAGGTACAAATTTAATTTGAAATTTTCTTGACAACATTCAGCTGGTTAATTTTTTATGAGGTATGTTGGGTGTAGGTCCAAGTGAGGTGACTTTGCACACAGACAAATAAAAACAATAACATTTCTCTGAAAATATTTAGGAACTTGACAGTCAAAGTAAAGAAACAAACCAACAAACAACATAATTTGAAAAAACTTCACAAAAATGGAGGAAATACTTATCAGATAAAGTCTGACTTCTTACGTAAAAAAAATTAAAGAAATAAGATTTTATTAATGGTGGGCATTGTGATTCTGTATTAACAGCTGGTAATGAAAAAAAATTGTAGCGGATTAGCTTTTTCACTAAGTTTGAAAATCATTAGCGGACCAATTAGCTTAAATTAGTTTTGCCAACTTGGTCCTCTAACAGCTAACSAACAAACCAACATCAACAGGTTTGTGCCAGTTCCACCAGAAGGAGACAAAGACGTGTGACGCAGACCGTCTAGCGGTTAGCTTCTGCTAATTTTGACTTGTTTAGTGTTTGCTTCCACATTTTTTTTACGTGCTTAGCATTTTAGCGTTAGCAAAGTTATGTTTTTAATTAGTGTTGGATTAGTATTAGCATTAGCAAAGCTAACATTTTCAAAATGTTAGCTTTGCTAATGCAAAATGTTAGCATTGGCAAAGTTATGTTTTTAGTTAGTGTTAGATTAGTATTAGCATTAGCAAAGCTAACATTTTGAAAACTTTGATAACACGTTATGTAAGTTTACTTCTTATCACATAGATAGATAGATAGATAGATAGATAGATAGATAGATAGATAGATAGATAGATAGATAGATAGATAGATAGATAGATAGATAGATAGATAGATAGAT
>NW_013952625.1:306474-308733 GCF_001266775.1 Austrofundulus limnaeus
TGTTTTATTAAATCCTTATTTTTGCCTTTTTGAAGCTGCCTGCACCCTGGATTCATTCTTTTTGCCAATTCCTAACATAGATAGATGTTTGTTTAACTCCTCCCTTTTGCATCAGACAGTTACTTAAATTGATGTTGGGTTATTTACACAAAACTTTCCATGTCAACGTCGTGTTAAGACATGTTTTTAGATGCAAAAGTCATGTTTGTTGCAAAACATTTTGGAACTTTATAAGAGCTTTATTTTTATTTTAATAAACCCCAAGAATGTTCTCAAGAAGATGCAGCTTAAAAAAATACACTTTTGTGCGAATTTCTCCAACAAAGGGTGCAAAAAAGCCACCAAAACCCATCTTGCAGAACCTGAAGACCCATTCTTCACTTTAACTCTAGGATCTTTKAAATCCCCTCGTGCGCGGACACGTCTCTTGTCCTGTCCGGGTGTCTCTCTCCTTCAGCCAATGACAGTTAAGGTCAGCAGAGTTTCCTGCTCGCGTCTCGACCTTAAGCGCAGGCCTCTSTGGAGCAGCTGCCCGCTTCTCTGCTGGGGAGCGCGCGCGCGTGTGMCGTGCGCGCGGCGTCATTCTATATGAACGAACAACACAAACCTTTGAAGTAGAGAGGACGAGCTGCGGGACTGATTTCACCCTCCCCCGTTTTTCACTACAGGGCTTCACTTTTTTGGAATAAACYTTTAAATCTGCGCGGCGTTGTTTTGCTTGTTTCGGCGCCGACGCGCTCCACGTCTCCATTTGGCACCAGAGCGGATCTGTCACTGACGGGGTGCCCGGAGCTGTCAGAGTCATGCCGGCTGGGTTTCAGCAGCTGGAAGGAGAGGTAATTCCGATAAATGTGTGTATTTGTGTGTTTAAAAGCTGCAAAAATGACAGCTGAGTTTGGCTCAAAAAGTGCGCAACGGTTACATTTTTACGCACGGAGTTGACTCCAAGACTCTGGAGAGGTTGTATAAYTTATGAAAAAGAATCTTACTTTGCCTCGTGAAGTTTAATAAATATGATCAGACTATCACGGGCTTAAAAAGATGTTTAAAGAGACGTAAATGAGAGTTGGATTAAAGCAGTGAGGAGGAAGATCTGACCTTGAGGACAAAGATCAAMGTTTACACATCCAATATCTTTATCATCAGATGAAAAGAATCTCAGATTTCTGTGTTATATTTGTCAGGTTGTGRATAATTTAATCATCCTTGATCTTGAAGCAACTTTTGTCTGTGATGTCGCCATGGCAACAGTTCCTGAGGCTGCTCTGATAAACTGAAGACTGACAGATGTATAAAAGTTTTTTATGGGAAGAAGGAAAAAGGTATTAAAGTCTGTCCTCGGGGGTAGAAAAACATGCAACAGATTCCATAGTGTTGTTATTTAATAAAGCAAACCAAAATAGAAAAGCTGTTTAGTAAAAATAACGTAAGTCCACCTTTGCTGCTGCAGGATTTATGGTTCAGTATCAGTTCGGTGCTGCTGCTGATCATCAGTCTGATACAGGTGTGTGTTTGAGGGTTAACACAACGCCGAGGCAGAATGACCTCAGAGACGCAGCTGTTGCTACCAGTCAGTCTGCGAAGGGTTAAAGGTCATTTCCAGACTATTTGGAGTTCATCATTCTGCAGCCAGAACAATTATTCACAGCTGCCAATCTTCCCAGGAGTGGAGAATCCAATGCATTCACCCCAAGGTCAGACTGTGCAGTCATCAGAGATATTACAAAATAAAAGCAGGCTGCACTCAGTATACCAGGCTGGTTAGGAGAACCTGAAGCAGACATGGCAGCACTTAGATTTACCAAAGTTTCATCTGAAAGGATCTTGTCACAGATGAGGCGGCTGAGTGGTTAAGATGATGTACTGCGGGTTCAAATCCCATCCTCGTTGCTGTCTGTTTCCTGTACAGACACCTCAGGAGAGGCTCGGAAATATCGTAGTTGTTGAGACAATAACAATGCTTACATGGACATATGTAATGAGAACAAACAGGCAGCTGSAATAAAATGTGTCATGTAAGCATCAGATGTGAATTAGTAATCTGAATGAGAAGGGTGCTTTATGCCGATTATAACTCTACACATCAGTGCTTCAATCCTGAATAAAAGCCTGGTGCATGACGCTCGTCATGATCGGGTTAATTAATTTTTTATTTGATTTGATTTATTGATTTAACAGGAAAAGATTACTAAAAATCAAGCCTGACTCAGCATAATTGCTGTTTTACAGCAGATTCCTGTTCTGCAGCACATAAAACAC
>NW_013952625.1:309006-318318 GCF_001266775.1 Austrofundulus limnaeus
TGTGTGTGTGTGTGTGTGTGTGTGTGTGTGTGTGTGTGTGTGTGTGTGTGTGTTTTAGAGAGAGGGAGAGACAGACAGAAAGAAAGAACAGAGTTGTACTGAATTATCATGTTTTCAACCAGTGAGCCCGAGTACACTCAAACAACCAACAAAAGATAGACCCATACAGATAKTAAAATGTGAAAATGGAATCTGTTGTGTGTCTTTCTGCACTAGAGCAGTGATTCMCAACCAGGGGTACGTGAGCATATTACAGGGGGTTCATGGAAAAATTTCCCAGGTGTGATGATTTCCACAATGCATAAAAATGCAAACAGGATCACAAAACTAACACAAAATGGAATCCAGTATAAAACGCAGAATCTCACAGAATTTGCTCATTTCRGGTATTTGATGTAYTWTGGATGCTGCTGCYTCCTGCACCTGCCATTACCTGGTTAATTTATTTAACTGTATTTTCACTTTCAAGGCAACATTTTTATCTTTGTTTAATTTGAGTTGAAAAAGCCTGACAATTAAACAGTCTAGGGAGTTAAATAAATAATTTTCATTTAATAATCAGTTGCAGAACATTATAGTTTTGGAGAATCATCATTACATTTGACAGAGGGGTACTAGTGTGATAACATGGTTCAGAGGGTACACAAGTCTAAAAAGGTTGGGAACCACTGATGTAGAGGCTGTGATATGCACAACCCAAACAAACTTGTTCTCTCCCATTACTTATAAACGTTGCATTAATCCCACACAGATTATTACCCAGCCCTGTGGGGTGACCTGACCTACACTGAACAGCCTGAAGCRGGCACTGATTAGTTCCTGGTACTGAATAAATATCAGCTACGCCTGCAGTGAAATGTAGCCCAAAGCTAATGAGGCGTAGCTGGCTTCTTCTGATGTTTTACCTTCTCTAAGGACACACAAATACAGGCTTCGGCCTTCTCCACGCAGCAGAGTGGACTCATGGACTTTTTACAATCAGTTACACTTGGGTTCACGAGTCATAGAATAATCTAATAATACTTTTATGAGGCAGTGCTGTTGTACGGTGGCTCTGAAGGTTCATGTTCACCCAGCAGCACTTTACATATACTTCAAACAATCACAAGGAAATCAGCTGCTTTCAGCTGTGATTCTTTCAGACTTTTAGTTATAAGAAGATTTAAACTCTTTGCCGGACCGGTTGGACTGTTATTTCCCCCAGGTCGTCTCATCTGTCACCATGGAGACAGATGCCAGAGGGCTGATGGGAAACTGGAGGGGAGCTAAAGTTCAAGCGAGCATCAAGTTTAGACACAGACGTCACTAAAGGGTGATTTTCTCCGCTCAGGATCACAGTTTCACACAGTTAATATTAGCTGAACACTGAACACTTTTTAAAGTTTATATGAGCTAATGATTCAAACATGCTTTAAGTTCTTTACATTTTGCTTATTTCTTATATTTTCTCCACAAGTTTTGAAGGTATTTCAAAGCTCTTCTTCAGTCTTTTGCTGCTTTTTCTCTTATTTTCAGTCCAGTCCTTGGAACTTGGACATAGGTTGTGCAGTGTGTGCTTTACAAAATTAGGAAATAGACCACTAAATTTTAATTAACTCTATCAACCTGTTACTTTTGGGACTTTTCATAAATTAAACTAAATAAAACGAAACAGTATCTGTGGCAGGCTAGTTTAAAAGTATCTAGCTAAGCTAAGTAGCTAGGTGGCCAGCTAACTAGTTACTCGCTAACAGCTTATTAGCTTGTTAGTGCTTTAGTTAGCATTTTTCATATAATYAGTTTCAGAAAATGAAACAAACATGATCCAGGTGAAGTAAAGGTTCTAGCTATCTGATAACATATTTGTTTTAAATTAGTCCTTTATTATATGTGTCAGTAAAGACTAGTTTAAGAGTCTTTATGCCTGAATTAATCATAGATTTAAGTTTGGTGAATTAGCAAAATAAATAAATAAAATAAATWCGAAACTTCCCTGGTGAGCACAGCTAAAACCATGAAGTTGTCTGTGATGACAACTTTTTATTCTTATATATCTTTTTACTTAATTCTTTATATAAACGACGTTGAAACAAACAAACAAAAAAAAAGTATCGTTATGTGCAATGGAGGTTTCGTGTTGACCAGGTTTTTGTTTTCAACAGCTGCTTGCCGCTCGGGTCGGGACTGACGCACATAACGTGATGACGTTTYCAACACACGCAGTGGCGTTCTCACATTGCTAGGCAACGTTTCACAACCAGCCAAAATAGCCTATAATAGATACTAAGACGTTGCTAGACAACGTTCGATTCCAGCAAAACCAGACTTTAATTTTTTTTGATAAAACTTTATTAAAAACAACAATCGACAATCTCAACAAAAAAACTCTGAATGTATATACAATCATACCTCCAAAATACAATGAATTCTGCATTTACATTTTAGGTGAAAAAGAACATTTTAAATTTGTTTTCTTGGTTCAAACAAACAAAGATAAGAAAAATAAAATGGCAAACATAGATAACAAAATAAAATTAAAATAAATAGAAAATGCATAATTACTCAATGAACTAAATCAAAGGGCTACGTTATCTGAGAGAGGTGATAAAACATTTTCTTTATTTATGGTTTTTCAACTTGTTGCAAGGTGAGTTTTAGCAAATGGACTTATTTTATAAATACAGACTATGATGGCTATATATCTTCACTTGTGAATATAGAAATTTAACATTAAAATATTATTAATTAGATATTCAACTTTTTCATTCTTAGGTACATATAAAACAGTTTGGGGAGAGAAAGAGTCTGTTTATGGATATTCTGATCAGGAGGTTATGAAGAGCCATAAAGTGTTTACTGGTTGACATAAATAGAGCAGATGTTCTGTTGTTCCAGGCTGATTACATGTCTGGCTTCTTATGTAAGACTAGAATTATTTTTGTTAATTTTCTTGAAACAYGAGGACAGTTTATGCCAGAATGAGACACTAGCACAGTTGTGTTATTCACAATATTTTTTGTGTTTTCTTGTGTTTGTAATCCAGGCGGTGACTGGAACCCTCGCTCTGTCAGTCTTCACCGCTGTTCTGGGATCTTTGACGTTTGGATACAACATCGGCGTCATCAATGCACCTCAGAAGGTAAAATACATCTTGACCTTAAAGAGTAATTATGTACAAAAGTAGCTACAAATACAGTATGTCATAAAAATGCCAAAAAAGTCACCTTGTAACAGGATACAAGAAAAAACATTTAAAAGTCATCTGAGGTAACCAAAGATATCCATAAAATTGTGTTGTTATTCATGTTACAAGGTTCAGCTCAGCAAAGGTTAAACTTTCCATAAATGTTGTTACCATGATTGGTAACAACATTTTTTGGCTAACTTCTTTAAGACAGCGACACCGTGAAGTGCTGTCATATTTAAAAAACAAACAGAGCAAAGACACTGTTGCATAATTGTGATGTTTTTAAAGTGTCTCGTTTAAAATAAAGGAGAAACACAAAATGATAAAAGGACATTAGCGTGTGCTAGAAGCCAAAAGCAAATGTTTTTTTTAAACCCTCAGAAACTGAAATAACTGCTGATAACACTTCAAAAGACAAGAAAGTCTGGTTCCTCTGAAACTGAATACAAAGGAACCCAGGAGTGGTTTAAAACATTTGCACGGCACTGTACAGCACATACTTTATATATAGATGAAGGCACATAAATCTTAACGGACTGAACTGCTTTAGATGTAAACGCTGCTGCTCGTATTGCAGCAACACTTTGTGTTCCAGCTCTTTGCAAAGCGTCTCAGTTCCTCAGAGACACCGTCACCAACACCAGACTGAGCTCTGTTTACTGCAAACAAACAGACACCAAAAATAAAGCCTCTGTGGTGATTCCACATCTTTCAGTTCTGTTTATTAATTTGACCTGAAAATATGTCTTTACTCAGATCATCGAGGCAGACTACAATGCAACATGGGTGCATCGGTACGGAGAACCCATCCCCACAGGGACCCTGACCTCCCTCTGGTCGCTGTCTGTAGCCATCTTCTCCATCGGGGGCATGTTCTCCTCCTTCTGTGTGGGTTTTATCTCCGAGTGGTTGGGACGGTAAGAGAACACAAGATGTTGCACTCGTGACTGAAAGGGGACATGTCACGTAAAATTCTCACATCATTTGAGACAAAATTGCAAAATCTGCATTTCGTCTTTTCTGCTAAAAACATAGAGTGATTTTGTAGCTAATGCATATTGCTCATAAACAAACAAAAGTGCTTGATCTTATTTATATTGCTAATATAACAAGAGAAATCCATTGAAAGGACTTTCAATGGAAAGAAAACTTTATTTGAGTACATATGAAAGACAAAAGGGTTTTTTTCCCCAGAAAACTGAGACTCAAACAGAACAGATAAAGCTGGCAGTGTTGGCAGCGTCATCGTCCTGCGACCACTACTGCTAGCTTTGGTACTGCGGCTAACGCTGCTGAAGATGGCATTTAAAATTTAAATTCAAAACGTGTTCATTGAAAACATTATGGATGGTACTTGTGATGCAGCATCTCGGACACTGCAAGTTTTAAGTCTTGTAGGGAAGGGTTAGCAGCAGTGTTAGCAGCGTTAACAGTGTTAGCGGCGTTAGCAGTGTTACCAGTGTTAGCAGTGTTAGCAGAATTAGCAGTGTTAGCAGTGTTAGCAGCATTAGCAGTGTTAGCAGTGTTAGCAGCATTAGCAGTGTTAGCAACATTAGCAGCATTAGCAGCATTAGCAGGATTAGCAGTGTTAGCAGCATTAGGAGTGTTAGCAGCATATACTATTTGAACTGGAATCTGTTATTTGAAACACCTCTACCTCGATATTGATCTGGATTCTACCTCACTCTATTTCTACTTTATTTTATTTTGTTTTATTTTTTACTTTATATTTCTTGTGTGTGCTTTTATATGCCTAAATGACTTTACTTTGTTTATTTTTAGTATTTTGAACTCTACATTGCTTTATAGTTTGTCAAGCTGTTTATGTTGTGTGCTAATATGCATCGTAATTTCATTCTACAGTGCATCTCTGATGTTATGTTGAATGACAATAAAATAATCTGAATCTGAATTAGCAGTGTTAGCAGTGTTAGCAGTGTTAGAAGTGTTAGCAGTGTTAGAAGTGTTAGCAGTGTTAGCAGTGTTATCAGTGCTAACACTGCAGCATTAGAAGTGTTAGCAGTGTTAGCAGCATTAGCAGTGTTATCAATGCTAACACTGCAGCGTTAGAAGTGTTAGCAGTGTTAGCAGCATTAGCAGTGTTATCAGTGTTAGCAGCGTTAGTAGTGTTAGCAGCATTAGTATTGTTAGCAGCGTTAGTAGTGTTAGCAGCATTAGTATTGTTAGCAGCGTTAGTAGTGTTAGCAGCGTTAGAAGTGTTAGCAGCGTTAGAAGTGTTAGCAGCATTAGAAGTGTTATCAGTGTTAGCAGTGTTATCAGTGTTAGTAGTGTTAGCAGCGTTAGAAGTGTTATCAGTGTTAGCAGCATTAGCAGTGTTATCAGTGTTAGCAGTGTTATCAGTGTTAGTAGTGTTAGCAGCGTTAGTAGTGTTAGCAGCGTTAGAAGTGTTAGCAGTGTTAGAAGTGTTAGCAGCATTTGAAGTGTTAGCAGTGTTAGCAGCATTAGCAGTGTTATCAGTGTTAGCAGTGTTATCAGTGTTAGCAGCATTAGTATTGTTATCAGTGTTAGCAGCATTAGCAGTGTTATCAGTGTTAGCAGCGTTAGTAGTGTTAGCAGCTTTAGAAGTGTTAGCAGCGTTAGAAGTTTTAGCAGCGTTAGAAGTGTTAGCAGCGTTAGTAGTGTTAGCAGTGTTATCAGTGTTAGCATCATTARTAGTGGTAGCAGYATTAGTATTGTTAGCAGTGTTAGCAATGTTAGCAGTTGCTGTTGAGATAATTAATATACATTACAATTTGATTCAAATTGTGCAAAAATTCCTCTAAATTTTGCCACGCTACAATGGTTTGCTTGGCTTTGTGTGATAAAATATTGACGACAGAATAAATCTAAATTCGATTGGATCGGTTTCCTCCCCTATCACAGTCTTTGCAGACATTAACTGGAGCTTGTAGCACACATGGTGATTCAGGGTCCAGCAGGGTGGTGTGAAGTGTAGGTGGGGGGTGGTCAGGTCACATTCAGGAAAAATGAACTTCCTGAGAGGGGCAGCTGCTGCTGGTGCTGCTGGGTAATAACTCTGCTGTGACCTGTGAGGTCAGAGAGCACATTCTGCCCAAGCCTCTGTAGACCCTCTCTTTAACAAGACACCAGGTTTAGTTAGTGAAATAAACTGAGTCACTAAAATACAAGTTTCCACTAATAATAACTATTCCATAAATGTAAATAGGTTTAAGACAAATGTATCTAAATGTTAGCTAAAGTTGTTAGCTGCGACGGCTATCTTAAATCGATCAACACTTAACATTGATTAGTTCAAGATGTTCGTCCAGAGAGGGTTCCATTCAAATTTGACCAGTGGATTGAGATATTTTACTAACAGACACGCAGAGGAGTGATCATTCAGTGAACCCAAAGAATCATCTTTTCATTGTTTCCTTTTTTGTGTCTGGAAAGTTACAGAACCTAAAGTTCAAACAATAAATGCATTTTAAAAAATGAATAAATAGGGTACACTGAGGAAAATGTCTCATTTTCTCATCTWACTGATTCCTTATTCACTATCATCACTGTGGATGTGTTCAGAGTCCTTTCCTACTTGTTGTGAAGTTCTCCACACAGTGACTTTGTAAATTTGTAGTGCTGTTGAATGTTATATTTTGATTTTAAAGAGAAATTCCAGCCATTTTTAGGTAAAGTTCTGTAGAAAATCCTATGTAGAGCTATTATTCTACCTGTCCTAAAACACATTACTTTCTTTTTCTTTTACACAAAAAACAAACATTCACAAATATTTTCCTTAAGTCTCGGTCCTGATTCGTCTAACATTTGAATAAGCTGACTCTGTTTGACACTGCCCTCTAGAGGATAAAATAAATAAAACATACACATCTATCTATCTATCACCTTTATGTGCTCTTCACACAGACATTATGCATCCAAATGAAGTGAACTTAATTTCAGCTGCTCTGTGTTTCTCTCACCAGGAGGAAAGCGATGCTTGCAAACAACTTTTTGGCCTTTGTTGCTGGAAGTCTGATGGGAATGTCTAAGCTGTGTCGCTCCTTTGAAATGATGATCATGGGGCGCTTCGTCATTGGTGCTTACTGCGGTGAGACACCGTTCACTCAGTTATTTTGTCTTATAATGTGCTCATTYATCCTTCAGCTGTTCACTCTTTCATCTCCTCTGTCCTTACTCTAAGTCTATGTCTTCTCTAACTGCATCCACGTACCAATACTGTCCTCAATCTGGTCTCTGATGATCTAATTTTTAATCTACCTGGTCACTTCCATGGAAAAACTAGGCATCTTCAGYTCTGCCCCTTCCTGTTCTATCACCTGTCTTTTTGTCCATGCCWCTGCCTCTCAACCATTCAACATTTCTGTTCTCACTGCTCTCAGACCCATAAAGTTCGCCTAAAGATAATACTCAACTCAAGTATCAAGTATTGTTTTTGTCTGATAGTTTTTAGCTGTCCTGTCTCATGCCAGCTTTCTGCCTTTAATTCTTCTGCTCAGGGCTGGCGTCTGGTTTAACGCCGATGTACGTGGGTGAGATCGCACCTACGAGTCTTCGGGGCGCTCTTGGGACGCTGCACCAACTGGCTATAGTCACCGGCATCCTCATAGCACAGGTACTAAATTACGTTCGTTGGTCATGCTTGCAAAAATRTCAGACGAATTGAAGGAAACTCTCTGAAAGTATCAGTCAAATGAACATCTTTGAGAGTTTTTGGAGTCAGCACAAWTCAAGATGGCTGCCACAGCCAACAGAGTCAGTTTTTACATAACTTTAAACAGCAGTTTGGTTTAGTAGTGGCTCAGCATTATTTCCACTATTTTCATCCTCTGCTTGTATAGTAATTTTCTTTTAATTCATTGGATTGTTTTTTKGGTCAGATTCTGGGTCTGGAGTCGTTGCTGGGCAGTGAAGACTTGTGGCCGGTTCTGCTGGGTTTAACTGTTGTTCCGACCGTTCTTCAGATGGGTCTGCTTCCCTTCTGCCCAGAGAGCCCTCGATTCCTCTACATCATCCGGTGTCAGGAGCACCAAGCCAAGAGAGGTGAGGCTGAGGTGCTCCCTCGTGACTCCGGTTCTAGACYATCATTGTCAATTCTTTTTCGAGGCATATCTCACTGAGCTGCGACCATTGGGGACAAATTGCAAACAATATTTGTTAGGGAGTTAAACCCAAATATATACCAGCATTATTGTCAGGTTTAGAGTTAGTGTTTTAAACATCATAGCAGTAATAAAATATAGGACTGATAGGACATCCAGGGCTGTGTCCAAATTCAGGGACTGCATTCTTCGAAAACTGTCCAAATTCAAAGACTTCTCTAACTACGGCACTCAAATGCATTCTCCTTTCCCCCGATTCGATGGACAGGTCCAGTGTATCCTTATAAGCCCTCAGATGTGTGCATTGCAGGCAGACTTCCGGTCTTCTCAGTCGATCAAGGACCCAGCCTATGTTGACTGGATAGGCTGAGTCCTTCGAAGGATGCARCCCCTAWATTTGGACACAGCCCAGGTTGCASGGCAGTCTAYTTAAACAACTTGCTAAACTGGATAAAAAGTACGATCTAGTCCAGGAATAGTCAACTCTGCTCCTTGAGGGACACAGCCCTGCACGTTCTRCTTGTTTCTCTGCTCCAACACACCTGATTTGAATGAATGAATAGATGATTTTCAGGATTCTGCAGAACTTGGAAGAGGTAATTCACTGACTGAATCAGGTGTGTTAGAGAAGGGAAAAAAGTAAAACATGCAGGGCTGCGGACGTCGAGGACTAACATTGACTATCACTGATCTGGTCTATGCTGTGCACAATCTACTCTACTTATTAGAACATGTGTAGCAGGATGTAGCTACACGCTTAGAAGATTACACCTAGTTGGTACCGTTCTACTGCCTTTGGAATCACCTCTAAGTGAGATTGTTTAAAGGGGCAATACTATGTGTTTCTCAGGCAYATATTTAAATACTATACAATAATAAAGTATCTCTGTCACCTTTAGTTGTTATTAAAATGCTGTTTTGATGTTTAAATAGAAAATAAACTTATCTTCTCATCACTTCCTCTTCTAAACGCCTTGAAATTGACCTCTGTCTCTTTAAGAACCACCTTCTGCTTCCGTAAGTTTAAGTCGGGGGGAGGGGGGGTGTTTCGCGTGTGCTCTAGTT
>NW_013952625.1:318453-321171 GCF_001266775.1 Austrofundulus limnaeus
CAGCATGGCTTCCTAAAAATGCTGCAGGATTTCTCAAACATGCATGAATGAGTCAAACCAAGGCTTTGAGCATGTTTTTTATGAGAGTATAACATTATAACATGATATAAAACTCAAAAAAGTTGATTTTACATGATATTGCCCCTTTAATGATCTTGTAGTTYAGGCACAAGGTCAGTATGACCAGTTCTGCTTCAAACTCTCACAGCCACAAATGTTTCATGGACACTCAAAACCACTATGGACCTACTATGCATGTTAGTCATCCCATTGTGCTCTAAACACTAGGAGTGTAACAAAACATGGATCCACATCGATATATTGATTAAATTATTAAAGATTCAACTATGTCAAGGTAAAATGAAAACATAGATCCATATTGTCMTTTTCCCATCAAACACGATTGTGTTAGATGGGCATATGCATCATATCACACCATGAAATTGTATCATGACAGACTGATTTTGAGAAACATCCCATCGCCATCCAAACAAATCATTATAATAGTGTATCGTGATTAAGATGGTGATTTACAACCCAATTAAATAAGTGCTTAACACAGAGTTGCATTCTCCCATTTCTCTTCCCATTTTCTCAGGCTTGAGAAGGTTAACGGGCCGACAGGAGGTGGGTAACATACTGGCGGAGATGAAGGAGGAGAAGAGGAGGATGGACATGGAAAGGAAGGTGTCGATTGCTGAACTCTTCCGGTCCTCTCTTTACCGCCAGCCAATCATCATCTCCATCCTGCTGCAGCTCTCGCAGCAGCTCTCTGGAGTCAACGCGGTGAGTTTTTAAATACCAGTTATTTWAAAAAAAWTCATYTTTTATTGCATTTTTTACATCACAACCCAGTTCACATATTGTAATGTCGAAAAACTTTGGTACTTTGTATATTATTGATCTAACCTAACTCTGTTTAACCCCTCCCGCAGATTTTCTATTACTCCACCAGTATCTTCATGAAGGCAGGAGTCCAGAGTCCGGTCTACGCCACCATAGGAGCAGGAGTGGTGAACTGTGCCTTCACCGTGGTCTCGGTGAGAAGCCATGACTTTACATTAGCTTTAATCACACTATCCATATCCTCACAGAAAAAGGTTTTTCAAATTTAAAACAATAAAGTCTATAGTCCTACCACTGCAGTGAATCAATAAGTGAGTCTCTTTCAGTGTTTACCTCTGTTATCTAACAAAAAAAATTAGATAAGAGAAGGTCACCCTTTTTGTCAGCCCAACTGAAAAATAGGCTTTAGCTACTGAGGCTAACAGCATTATTATTGTGTTTTTCTTCAATGATCAGCTTTTCCTTGTGGAGAGGATGGGTCGTCGGACACTTCACATGTTGGGACTAGGAGGGATGTGTATTTGTGCCATCATTATGACCACAGCACTGGCTTTACTGGTGAGGAACTCAAGATACGGGTGTGGATTTCATCTACCAGGATCATGGGGTTCGGTTAACATCTTTTGTTTTTACTCCGCAGGACAAGGTTGCGTGGATGAGCTACATTAGCATGCTAGCAATATTTGGCTTTGTGGCCTTCTTTGAGGTGGGTCCAGGTCCCATTCCGTGGTTCTTCGTAGCCGAGCTGTTTTCTCAAGGTCCAAGGCCAGCTGCCATGGCTGTGGCGGGCTGCTCCAACTGGACGGCCAACTTCATCATTGGCATGGGCTTCCAATACGTTGCGGTGAGTCCACCAGTAGTTTTACATTTTGAGCCAAGTCTGTTCGATGGAAACCAAACATCTCCTGTCCTTTATCCCAGGATCTCTGCGGCCCGTACGTCTTCCTGATCTTTGCGGCGCTCCTCCTCTTCTTCCTCATCTACACGTTCTTCCGCGTGCCGGAGACCCGGGGAAAGACCTTCGACCAGATTGCGGCCAACTTTAATCAGCACTCCCTGGGAGGGATGCTGGACATGAATATGGACATGGATGTGGACAAGCCCTGTACGGAGCTGGATTATTTAGGGGACGATGGCATGAACTGAAGAAGTGCAGATCAAAAAATACGAACTGAACTGGAGTACGARCTGGAGTTTGTCTATGGGCTCTCACTCAAAACTTTTCTTTCCTGACGTGTTTTCAGATCTGTAACTGTACTCGTATATGTTGTGGTGCTGGAGCAGTGTGTGGAGTGTGTGAGACGTGTTTGGCTGGTACCACGGCAGTTGATTATCAGTGGGTTTGTGATCGACTGCTGTACTTTTAACAAATATGAGCTGTTGAGGCCTTGACTGCCAGGGTGATGGGATGTTATTCCATGCTGAGGCACTAAGCTGCAGTGTTCACAGACAAAGATGGAGAAACTTTGGAATTCCTGCACTTTATACACAGACATACCCAAAGAAAATCAACAGTGGTGGACTGGGCACAGCTAACCAAAAYGTTAGGTTCCCTGACCACTATTCAGCTAAACAGRAATCTTAGCTCCGCTAACGCTAAACAGATTACATATTTAGTGGAAGCTACTGCTAACCGCTAAGACAACTGTCACCCAGCCATGTGTCACAACAAAAAACCTGGTGTTAGTTTTCCATTGGTTTAAATTGAAGGTGGGTGGGATCATCTGTGGCAAATCAGCCAATCCAAACCAGTTAGCTCAGTCTGACTTGTGATGCTTCTAGTCTCACCTTTCAGAACAAAAGCAACTTTTGATTGAGTTTGTATTTTTTATAAACACTGAAGTTACTCAACAAATATGCTCTCTACTATAT
>NW_013952625.1:321611-324285 GCF_001266775.1 Austrofundulus limnaeus
ATATATATAGTTAATGTTGGTATTTATTTAAATATTGTTAACTGTATTTTATTTCTCTTTGGCACTCTTGGTTTGAAGTTTAGCACTAATGATGCTACATTCATTGCTTGTAAGAGGTTATAGTTTTTAATTTAATTCAGGATAAACTGTATAAAAATTGAAGTTTTAGACTTAAAAACTATTTTAGTGGTTTTAAGATTAGAGGGAACCTAATTTTGCAGAAGCTAGTGGGTTTGCTAATGGTTTCCAAAGTTAGCAAAAACACTAACCCATTAAGAGAAGCTAGTATGGAACTGTCCCTACCAGTGATTATCAAGTTTGGAGATATACATTGTAGAAAATATATAGATATTAGGAAGTTAATCCTGTTTTCACTCACGATAGGAACACAGAAACATGGTGAAAACAGATTTAGGAGGCTAATAARTAGCACATTTACATGGTTTTGTTCTAGGATTAAATATATTTAAAATAAATACATTCATCCACTTATTTTAGATAGGCATTGATAAACTGATAATTCTCCAAAATTCAGATTTACATGAGCAACTTATATTTTGTTCAGTTTATTTTAKAAACAAGTTGGTATTCATTGGACCCTCATTGCTTCACTGGATTTCCTGTTTTTGTCTTCCTACTTTAATCTGTTTTAAGTTATGAAAAACATCTTTTTCACAGCAGACATTTTGACTGGATTAAGAGCAAAGATGACACTCCCATCAGGAGCAATTTTATTAACATATGTATGGATAGTAATGTAAGGGTTTATGAAATGGCATTTACATGAAGCGCTGACATTTTAGTTTTAAGATTCACTTCAGCCACTCAAATCGTTCAGAATTAGAGTGCACTACAACAAGCAATATCTTAATTGTTCATGTTTTAGACAACACCCCTTAAGTGTGCAGCAAATTTGATTTTGCTTGTATTCTCCAAGTATAATGTTGAAATGCCAACATTTTAGGATTTAGACATGTAAATATTGTGTGGTTGTTGTCACGGTACAAAGTGTCTAAGGGTTGGATTCTTCATGAACTCCACCTGGGAGTAGAAGTTCATAAACCTGATTTTACATGATGTGATTACATGGTCATGTAATTAACATGCACCGTGTCCGTGTGCTGTCAGTTCTTGTTGCTCCCTCTGTTCTAAAGATTTGAATTGAAATTGTTCAGTGAACCTGTAACTTTATGCTGTGCTGTTTTAAATTATACTTAAAGACTCAAAAACAAAACGCACCTCTTCATTTCAGCCAACAACAGGAGCTTCCAATCAAAACAAGTGAGATTTGCAAACATCATTTATTAATTAGCATTTAAAGTATCGACATTGCACATAATCCCCTCCGAACAAAAACAAAACACAAATAAAACTCAGGAAATAAAGTTCCTCCATGACTTCACCCAAAGCTGGGGAGATGGAGATTAGAGCGTTTCAGATAGACTTAGGTGGTACCAGAACTAAACTGACTCCCATGATGCACCACCAAATGTACACCTGCTTGGGTTCCCCCTTAAATTAAAACATGCTAAAAAAAATTCAAGGCTGGTTTCCTTTAAACTACTTGATGAACCCCGTTTGATCAATTAAAGAAAAATATTCCTTTAGGAGGGGTTTGAAGAACTACTACCAAGCAGATAGTTTCTTTCCCACTTTTTTCTCTTTTTAAAGATTTCTAACTTTTTTTTAAATGTACACTCAAGAATCTCCTCACCCTGCTCCGCTCTACAGAGTCTACACAGGGTGATGTGAGACGGGGTCAGAGGTGACAGCGAGACCATGATGGGAGAGTGCAGGAGGGGAAAGCAGTGCTGTGTTGKGAAAGAGGTTCAGGTCTCTAAAGCGTAGGACCTACAAAAAAACAAAAGGAGGCACAGGGATTGAAAAAAATAAATTTCTGAAGCATCAGTTAGACTGGTCTGAAATCCTGGTTTCCAGTTTGAGAAAAACAAAACTCTTAATCAAAAAAAAAAAAAAAACAAACATAAGAAATGTCTTTAAAGACTCTAAAAATCCTTTTTCCATCCCTTTAATGCCATCATTCCACCTTAAACTCGTTTAATGTCCGTCACACGGCCCCTCGGAGAGACAGCCGACCCCAATCCGTCCTGGGTTGTTCCACGCTGGAGTGGGGCTCCACTTCCTGCCTGGGGTCATGTGACCATCATCCTGGACGTTACTCGGCTGGTGCTTGGACTGCTGGAGCAGCGGCCTGCTGAAAGAAACATGAAGGTTGTTCTAATGAAAGTAAACAAAGAAATATGAGAGGAGCACGTTACCTCTGGTGATTTTGGCACTTTAGGAGAGATTTTAGGAGACGACTTTGGAGATTTGGAYGTTGACTTCATCTCTGTTGGTTTTGAGGTCTGAGGTGGGGTACCAGGCTCTGATGCTGACTTCTCTGTATCATTCTGTTTGACAGATGAAACCACGCGTTCATTTAAGTTCCATAYACGGCACAAAAAGTARGGAAAYTAGTGTTCGGTAGATTACATTTCTTCATTGTAACAAAGCTTTTTGGTGAYAAATCTTAAACTGAGCACCTGGGGGTACCAGACGCTCAGACAACAGTCCAACAGCTGTTTGGCAGAGAAGATTTCGAACGTTTTTCATTTGTGAAACTCATACTCAGCTCTACTGCCTGGGACTTTGATAAAATTTTCAAACTTATTTT
>NW_013952625.1:327420-331361 GCF_001266775.1 Austrofundulus limnaeus
ATCAAAGTCCCTACTACTGCTCATTCCACAAATGCATGTTCCTTACAAATGTGGCACTACTTAAARGGAAATTAACAGGTTTCTCTAACAGTATGAGATTTATTACCAAGAAGCATTGTTAAAGATTTAATCCAAACCCAAATATTATTACATTTTCTAAGTTTATATTTTGTGTAGAAAGGCTACGAATAGACCTTTTTGTAATTGTATGAAAACACTGGAATTGTGCAAATTCAACAAGCTTAAAAAAGCAGATTTATAGCTTAGATATTTCTGAAAAAAAAAAAGCAACTCATCTATGATCCTAAACAGGAAAGTTAAACACAAATCAGTTTAGCACAAATACACCGAGTCTGTAGAACGAGTTAAATTTACTGGTTGAATTTCTGCAACTCCAATGGGGTTTTTATAGCAACCTTAGCGTTTAGCATGAAAACCATGTGAGCTCAGCTTGCTTTGCACATTTGTAACAATTTAACAAAATGGTCTTACTTCAACATCTACAACCATGGCAAGGCAGTTTCAGTTAGCTGTAGCACTTCTAGCACTATTAGAGTATTTGTTAAAATAACCATCTTTCTAAAGTGACAGTAGTGTAAAGGTTTACTTGTGGGTCCTATAGTTTCTAATATTTATTACTTGTTACTGTAAGTGACTGAACTGCCTGTAATTTGCTTGAATCTAGATCTGTTTTAAAAGAGATTGGACTTGTTGTGCTTTGAGACTAATTGTTGTAAACTGGTGTTTTACGGATCAAACTGACTGGATTATGGAGCTACCTGCAGCAGGTAAGATGGTAATTGCTCAATGTTTTCACAGAACCCACTCAGAAGACCTGAACTATCACTTTGACTGCATTGATCCTGATCATCTACATMACACGCAATCAAAACTGGTCACATGTTGATAAAAGTTAATCTGGTTCATTGATCTACTCTTTCCTTTAAAACGCTGGTTTGATTATTTTGGATCTTTTGGAGGTCATTGCCCAATTCAAGGCCATTTTGTTGAACTTTAACTCTTGTTTGAGTTGGGTCATTCATATTGTTCTGCACCGAACATTTCAGATCAGGTTGATAAAGCGTCACTAAAAGCCTGGATTCAGTTGGACCCACAAATCGAATGACTTGCTTTTGTAGTGGAGGACTCTGAGGCTCTCTGCCTGCGTCGTCTAGGAGGGCGCCGCTGTTTCTGGCCTTGGCCATCTGTTGTTTCTCCGTTGGTGTGAGGGCTGTCTGGGGTCTCCGCCTGCTTCCCCTCATCCTGCTCCTTGGTCTCCACTGGAGGCGGCGGCAGCGGTTTCTGGTCATCCGTCGACTGATCGGGAGGTGGGCGAGGGCGGTACGGTCTGCGTTTAACACGGACATTTTAAAACTGAAAATAGGAAACGGCTCTAAGGAGTTCAGGGGTCTTGTGTCAGCATTAAGTTACCTGCGATAAGGACGCCAGAAGCGGCGGCGTGGAGGTCGCTGCTGTGCCTGATCGCCGTCTGCGACCTCATCCTTAAGTTCCTCGACTTCACTCTGATGAAAAGACAAGAAAAAAAAAGTTACAGGAGCAGCTGTTTTCATTTTAAAAACCAGAGGTTCAAACACGTTTAGGCTTCAGCTCACGTTTTGAACTTCCGGTCGTGGTCTCCGCGGCCTCCGACGACGCAGCTGCTGAGGCCTTCCCGTCACGTTCTCTTCCGTTCTGTTCCCCTCGGGAGCAGCCACTGTCTGGTCGTCGGATGGTTTGCTCTGGTCGCCAGGGAGAGGACTGCGGGGGAAGAACCGTCGACGGAAACGCCGTTTGTTGGGAGCGTAGCGGCTGCCT
Organism: Austrofundulus limnaeus; assembly: GCF_001266775.1. Taxonomy (NCBI): domain Eukaryota; kingdom Metazoa; phylum Chordata; class Actinopteri; order Cyprinodontiformes; family Rivulidae; genus Austrofundulus; species Austrofundulus limnaeus. Next base: position 329,236 of record NW_013952625.1, read on the forward strand.
TTTACCGGAGCGCCTTCGGGGCCGGTCACGTTGGCGGCCTCCGAGCCCTGGGTAATCCGAAACAGAACGACAGATCTAAAACTGGAACTGTTAACGTGATTTAATCATCCGAGTTTCTCCTCTTTTTACCTTGGCTGCTTCTATTACGTCAAACTCTACAATTTCCCCATCTCCAACACTGCGAAGAAACTTCCTAGGATTGTTCTTCTTGATGGCAGTCTGAAGAAAATATTAAAAAATATATATATTTTTGGGGTGGTGTCATGATTTTTTTTCCCAAGTACGTTTTTGAATTTATGTCTTTAAACAAATCATGAATCCAACACTGAAGTATTRTTGCACTGAAATATTTCATCATTGCGTTTCCTGATATCATTTCTCAAAGGCACAATCAATTTTTAATTGAGGCTGAATGAATGGATTTATGAAGAAATGTGAAATACAAAAGCAGTGTTCTGATCTCTCAAAATAAATGAGATTTTATCAGATTTTTATGCACATACTGAACGGTGTGCTCTTTATACTTTAATTAGAATATGTTGGAGAAATAAATGGCAAAACCCAATATTTCCTGATTTCATCACTGAAAAATACAAAATCTAAGTCATCACTGATTTTATTTGGTGCTTGAGTGGAAGGACTGCACAACTCCTCTATTAAAAATCTTACCTGATGAACAAAGACATCTTCCTTTGTGTCATTYCTGTGAGAAATTAAAGTTTGAGACGTCAATATTTAAAACAAATAAATAAAAAAAAGCACTACAGTGAGCAAAAATACCTGTTTATGAAGCCATAGCCGTTACGCACATTAAACCATTTCACCGTGCCTTGAACTGCTGAGGCTGCAACAAGAAACAATGTTCAACATTTTACAATAACTTCTCGTTGTGTTAAAACACAGCTACACGGCCATGTGCTGTTATCTCGCTCGGATTAATGGCAGTCTGACTTTTATCATCAATCATTAACAGTGAGACTTTGAAACCAGCTCTTTAAGTAGGTCATAAAGCAGAGCTGAGCAACTTGTTAAAAACCACATATAAAAATCTAATTTATATTTTAAAAACAATGTATAATATTAGAAAAATCAACTATGAAGCCTTATTAAAACAAGAGGGTGGTTTTGTTCAAATTAAAACACTTAAAGGCTTTAATTGGTACTTTTTTTTTGTTTTAATCTTCAGTAGAATGAGTTGCAGCTGTGAGTGCGCGCGTGCGCACTTCTTGGCCTGCTGAAGCGCGCTCGCGACAAATGAAGATTCGGGTCACGTGCCCGCACTTTTACTAGCTGTATTAGCCCATTTTTCTCCTTTAAATTGACAATAAATAAATAAAAATAAAAAGACAGTATTTAAAGTCACTTAAATTGGAGCCCATTTGATTATACAAGTCGTGGTAAAATTCTCAGTTTAAGAAAATGAATAAGTTTATCATAAGTTGGTYTAAATGAAACCTGAAGGTTTGATTTTGGCTGCGGTTCGGCGGCGCTAACAGGTGTCCTGTCAGTGAACGGGTCCAGATTTATGGCTGTCTGTCGAGTTATCTTCACCCTCCATCGCCAAAACAAGCAGCCAACTTCTACAGCAGGTCAACAAACCGTATTAGCTTGCACGAGGATATTATCGCCCGTCACTTCCCCCTGAACTAGCTGGTTTTTAACCCACCTATGACTTTCCTCTCGGGCTGGGCTTTGGGCTCCAGCGGTGGTGGAGGTGGAGCGCTCTGCGCCTCGACGTCGGTCATGCTCGCTGCTGTTCGGCTGCTGTTCTCTCCTCTGGGTTAACCCCCTCCCTCTTTACTCCTCCGCTCTTCCCCGAAAGTTTTGCGCCCGCCCCCCCGGCTAAGTTTTTATGCCCAACATGCCCTCCCGCCGCCCGCCGGAAGCCGCGCCCTTATTGGCTACGCCAGAGCTCGAGCTGGGATCTAATTGGCTGCGGCTGTGAGGGCTGGGTCGTCCAATTGGGAGGGAAAACTTGACAGGTGGTGGTGAAGGAGGACAGCCTGATTTCTAATGCTGGAGTTACTTTTAACATTTAAACACGATTCTGTTAAGATTTGAATAATAAAAATTATATTTTTATAATGAAAATTAATGTTTGTAAGAAACAAATGATTTATGTTGGC
>NW_013952625.1:333099-338025 GCF_001266775.1 Austrofundulus limnaeus
CAAATAAATAAACAAATAAATAAACAAGTTCATGATATCACATCAAATATAAGGGCTTGAAAATGCCTTTCCATGTATACCTAAATTAGCTTATTATTAATAAAAGTGTTAAAGCATATTAAAGTGGATTTTTACAGACCTGGTGTATTTTCTCGAAACTGATTTGTGTCAGACTTTCCTTTAGGAGCATAGATGTGATGTTTTTTATATGAATATCTAAGCTATAAATCTGCTTTTTGAGCTTTGTCCAGACTCTGCGTTATACAAATAAACTGAACTGAATTTGCTGTGCCGTTTCCTCTCCATCAGCAGACATGGCAGATGCAGAGCTGGACTTCCAGACGGGTGATGCGGGCGCCTCGGCCACCTACCCAATGCAGTGCTCTGCCCTGCGCAAAAACGGCTTCGTCGTGCTCAAGGGCCGACCCTGCAAGATCGTCGAGATGTCCACCTCCAAGACCGGAAAGCATGGCCACGCTAAGGTCAGTAAGGTTGTGCTTTTATTAACACAAACCTGTTCAGCTCAAACAAATGAAATAACGTGATGCACTCACKTTATTAGGTTGTTTATATAAATATGGGAAATCCCTTCATAAAATGATTCCGCTTTTTAAATATACAGCAGGAATTCCCAATAAAAATGAGTCTCGCAAACAAAACTAACATTTTGCAAAGTGATAAAATCATCAAATTTCAACAAAGTACGTCTCAATTTTAGGCTTTTGAAATAGAAAATTAAAAATATTAACTAAATATAAAAAAAACATGGTCCCCAGTCTAATACATCTTTGTATTTTGTACGAGTGCAGGTTCACTTGGTTGGGATTGACATCTTCTCCGGTAAAAAGTATGAAGACATTTGTCCCTCCACTCACAACATGGACGTCCCCAACATCAAGAGGATGGACTACCAGGTGAGCTTTAGCTCTGATTTAACCAAGAAACGACTACTTTTATTCAAGTACGGTTTCAAAAAAATGCATGTTAAAACGAATTTGTAACGTTTGTTCTGGTTATCTCTGCTCTCTCCCAGCTGATCGGCATCCAGGACGGCTACCTGTCCCTGCTCCAGGACAGCGGCGAGGTCAGAGAGGACCTGAAGACTCCCGAAGGAGACCTGGGGAAAGAAATCGAGAGTCGACACGAAGCCGGAGAAGAGATCCTGGTCAGGACCGTCGCCTCGCTGCTTTTTGTTGTTGTTGTATCGGTCTGATTCTTGTATCTGTCTGACTCAGATGTTTGGTTACCCACCAGCAGCAGGGAATTTAATTGCTTCAAAGCTAAAGGTCTCCACTTCATCCATCTGAACATACGCAGCCTCTTACCAAAAGTGAATGAACTTAAACTTATTGCTGTGAAATCACAGGCTGCTGTGATCGGGATAAGCGAAACRTGTCTAGACGACTTGGTAACAGACACAAAGTTTGAACTACCTGGCTACTCTGTTCTCAGAAAGGACAGAAATCGACTTGGTGGTGGAGTCTGTGTGTACATCTGCTCAGATGGTGCCTTTAATCCTCGCCCAGACCTGGAAGGCAATTATGAGAGCATATGGCTTGAACTGTACCTCCCAAAGACTAAGCCCATTTTAGTGTGTGTATGCTACAGACCCCCAAGTGACTTTAAATTCTATGACCAGATTGAACACTTCTGCTTAAAGTGCAAAAATTTTCTGGAAATAGAAAGCTTCATTCTCGGTGATTTCAACACCAACTATGGCTGTAGCTCTAATGTGATGTTTCAAACATTTCAAAGATTTGCATCTGTGTTTGATCTTAACCAAATCAWAAATGTTCCRACCAGGTTAACACCAACTTCATCTTCTATATTAGATCTCATTCTAGTTTCTGACCTGACAAAACTTAGCCAAAATGGTGTCATTAGCACTGGTCTAAGCGACCACTTGATGACCTACTGTACCCGAAAAATAATTAAAACGAGCACACCAACACAACACAGCTAAAGTACGATCTCTAAAAAAGTATACTAACAAGTCTTTCGAACAACTACTTAGTAATATTAACTGGCATGAAGTCATAAATAGTAGTAATATTGAAGAGGCATGGTCACTGTTCAAAGATAAAGTCCTGGAGGTTCTAGACAAAATTGCTCCCTTAMAACTAGTASGTATAAAACAAAAYACAGATCCCTGGATGACRGGTGAAGTTCTCCACYTAATTCACCAGAGGAAACATACTTTCAGTCAGTTCAGAAAAACTAAGAACCAAGAATGGTATGAWAAATATGTATGACTAAGAAACCTGGTTCAGTCTAACAAGGTCCAAGCTAAATCAGACTATTTTGTGAACAAGATGGAAGAATGTAAAAACCAGCCCAAAACACTATGGAATTTACTAAAAAGCCTTGGCACCTCCTCTAACATAAAAACATCCAACAACATTGGCCTCAAAAATAGAAAATGATATATGCTTTGACAAGCACAAGGTGGCTGAAAACTTTGCAGGTACTTCTCCACTGTTGCTTCCTCTCCAATAAAAAAATTACCCATGGGAAGTGGGAGGTTTGGCCCTACCTACATAAAGCCATTCTACAGCAAATGAATAAACTCAGGTACTTCATTTGTATTCAAACACGTAACAGAGGACACTGTCCTCAAAAACCTTCAAAATCTAAACCCAAACAAGGCAACTGGACCAGACCAAACACCCACCAGATTCATTAAAGATGGCGCCATGTACCTCACCTCCCCACTAACACATATCATAAACTTGTCTCTGTCAACAGCTAGTATCCCTTTCAAACTTAAATAAGCTAAAATTACCTCTATTCACAAAAAGAGCAGTAAAACTGAGGTTAGTAACTATCGTCCTGTCTCAATTCTCAGTGTTTTCAGCAAACTGATTGAGAACCAATATCTCACAGATCACAAACTTTTATACGAGCTCCAGTCAGGTTTCAGACCCTCTTATTCTACAGACATATGCTTCACTGATTTTATCAAGTCAGAGAAAGATAAAGGCAACCTCACAGGTACGGTCCTTCTGGACTTACAAAAGGCCTTTGGATCACACATATTGGAAGCCCTGGGGCTCCAGAAACCAGCTGTAAACTGGCTCAGACAGACAGCAGTATGTAGAAATCGGAGGTGTAACATCCACTACAACAAAAGTGGTATGCGGAGTCCCACATGGTTCCATTCTTGGACCGTTACTATTGTTAATGAATGTCTGCTGCCGTAAACTGCAAGCTGCTATTATATGCAGACGACTCGGCTCTCGTAGCAGCTGCTAAGGACACTTTAGAAATTCAGCAATGCCTAACATCGGAACTTCACCCTATCCACAAATGGCTTACAGACAACGATCTCTTCATCTCGGAAAGACAGAAACAATCCTCTTTGGATCCAAAAGAAGGCTCAATGGTAAAGATCCACTAGACGTTAAAAGTGATGGCCACCCCCTCTCCAGCAAACCAAGGTTAAATACTTAGGTGTGGTGCTGGAGGAAAAACTCTCAGGCAGTCAAATAGCTGACACTGTTATCAGAAAATCTAATGCCAAACTTAGGTTTCTCTACAGGCAGACAAGACAATTCAACAATAAAACCAAAAAAATGCTAATCTCAACTCTCATACAGTGTCATGACTATGCTTGTGCCTCATGGTATTCAGGCCTTCCCAAAAAATTGAAAACTCAGCTACAGACTTCACAAAATAAAATACTCTGGTACCTCCTGAATGCCAATCCTCGTTCAACTACTTCCTGTTCACCTCCGAGTAAAACAACTGAAACTAAGTCACATTCATAATATCCTGCACGGTAAAGCTCCCTCCTATCTTAAGGCCCTGGTCACTGTAGATCAAAGTGCCACAACAACCGATCAGGCCCACTGTCTCTAGTTATCCCAACCTCAAAATCTTTCGGTCAGATTTCTTTCAGCTATTCTGGAGCCAAAGCATGGAAAAAAAACATGATCTCCCAACACAAATACAGTCAATACACCGCATAGAGAATTATAATCAAAGCTAAAAGATCTTCTACTCAACAGTCTTCGTGAAGCGGAGTTAAATCCCTTCACTATGCCCTTGTAAGAACTCACTCTATGAAATTAAGAACCAGCTCAATCTCACAAAGTAATATCTYACGCAAGATCTTTTGCGTTATGAAAATCTCAGAAAATGATAAGACATCAACTCCGATCATGAAAGTGAAATGAAACTTGTGACCTGAACGTATTTCTCTAAATAAAGTAATTTATTTTAGATATATGAACAGGATTAAACATACAAACATTTATTAAAAACATTATATGAATAAATGACACAAGTTATAATTTCGACACATAAATTTCACCTCAGTATTGACAAAAACAGTAAGTTCCAGGTGTTGTAACTTTACTGGCACGCTACTTGACTAAGTTTTAAGTAAATAAGAATAAAGGTAAAGATTTAAGCATAAAGAATAGTAGGAAAAGTAAATTAGTGAATTTGGCACTTGTTCTTTAAATTAAGACCAGGCCAGCACCAGCATTATGTCAGACTAGACATCTCCGGGGGCTAGACTTCCTTCGACATTTATCTCAGTAAACATTTGTCTACCTTTTGATGTCCTCACACAGAGATCACAGGCAGGTAGACGGTTTTGAGAGTGTCGGCATCCGAAATCCGCCAAGGTGGATAAAGTCTGTCATGACATCAGGGGCTGAGGAGGGAGACTCCTGTCTCCCCCCTAAGGAGCCTCCAGTGGCTCCAGGCGCGGTCTCAGTAGAACAGTGCTTCTTGGCATGTTAGTAACATCCATGCAGGTGTCCAGAGATGGACATTCACTCCTCAGAGAGACTCAGACAGAACCAACCGCTCCGGCCAACAGACAAAGAACAACTGACTGTTAACCGTGAGAATAGAAAATTAGTTTCTTGAGAGGAGGCAGTGAGAAAGTAAACAATCTGTCTTTTCTCACCAGCTGCG
>NW_013952625.1:338233-345231 GCF_001266775.1 Austrofundulus limnaeus
CATTAGCACCTCTAGAAATATATTTACTGAGAAAAATGTTGACATGTTCAATACTTATTTTACCCACTGTATATTCTCCCTCATAGAGCTCTGTCACTTAATTTTTGGACCACAATGGAAATAAGTGTTTCTCACTTTCTTGTGTTATCCGGTAATAAGGAATGTACTAGATGTGTATGTACATGCAATATTACTGCTAAATAAAATCAATCAATCACTGTCCCTCTCTCAGATCACTGTTCTGAACGCGATGGACGAAGAGGCTGCAGTCGGCATCAAAGCTTTGGGGAAATGAGCCACAGCAGGTAAATACAGAAACACGACCTGGACCTGCCTTAAGAAGAGACAGGGTGTGTGTGTGGACTTGCATTTGTTAGCTTTTTAGGTCCATTTCTGGTATAAACACCTATTTTGTCAAAACCAGTCGTACTTATGGGGACCAAAGATCAGTTCTAGTATGGTGGAACTCCAGTTTTGGGTTGGGGGATCAGGTTTAGAAACGACTGGAAATGAATGGAAGTCAAAGAACAGTCCTAATAAGGATAGAAATACAAACTTCTGTGTGTAAGTGGAAGATCTAAATCTGATGCTTAAATATATAATTTAATTTTTTTGTAAAACTTTGGAGTTATTTGTTTTGTAAAGTAAAAATCCAAATTAATAGTAATTAAATTCAGTAAATTTCAGGTTGAAATGTAACAAAATAAAAACATTACTTTTGTTTCATGTTTTAACATTTGTGTGTTATTTTCTGGAGTACTGTAGAGTTTGAATGTGAGGTTTATTTCGGAGAATTGTTGCTTGTTTTTCCTGGTTGTTTTTGCTCTATGCTCATTTCCTGTTTGCCTCAAACATCTCATGTTTTTCAGATGCCTTTTATTTTTCCAACAGCAGTTCTGAAACACTCATTAAATGATTTTTTCCCCCTCATTTTATTTTGGAGCATCTTGTTTGTGCTTCCTGACTCCTCCGTCCTTTTTCCTCCTTCCTTGTAATTCTGTTTCAGAGGAGATGAAGATCTGCTGCACCTGAGGAGGAAAAGACTGTCAGCGCTAGTCTCCACTTATTTTCTCTCTCTCTCCATTAGAGAACTTTAATAAATATGTGGCAGCATAGGAAAAACAACACATTATGTACACATAATAAACCCTGTCTGAATCCAGGTGTACATATTTAAATCATGATAGAAGCTCTTCATTTCTTTTGTTTGATTTATTTTTCAAACTGAAAAACCTGTGTGAAAGGTTTCATGTGGGGGAAAAATACTGGAACGTAAGGGTATTTATTTTTACCCATGTTCAAATGCGAGCACCGTTTTTTTTATTTTAAGCTTTTATTTTGAAACCAAAACGAGTTTTGGCACCTTTTTAAAACCTGCATTCCTGTTTAAAGAGTTTGACCAAAAATAAAATAAAAAATGTTAAAGGAGACGACACAAAGAGCTGAATGTGACTCACTTTTTATTTAGCAACTTTTAGGCAAAATGCTTGATTTTGGCTGCAGAAAACAGTGGATTGTAGATCTGATGATTTAACCAGAAGTCAACACGTTAAACTACTTCCTCTGTCAGAACAAAGAGCTGCAGTTTAAGTATCGCTCAATAAGTGAAACAGAGAAATGATAAATGATAAACCACTAAACGTTTAGGTTTTCAGGGAACAGAGTCATCGCAGAAACGTTCAAACGTCCGCAGCGTCGTCTGATTTTATACAAAATATTAACAGTTTTGTGCACAACGGCACCTCCTTAATGGCTTCAGTACGCAAAAAAAAAAGCTATTTTACAATTAGACTTTATTTAAAAGTAGATTAAAAAAATGAGTGATGTTTGTGAGCTTATTAAAGTCGAAACAAGGCTGGAGAAATGAGACATTTCGAACAGTAAAACACAAATAAAGGACTTGGTTGGCCGGTTCGATGTCGCCTCCAGAGTCGTGAGTGAGGTTGGCCGTGGTGGGGGTTACTTGCCGTGGTGGTAGAACCTCTGGCTGCTCTGGCTGTGGGGGAGGAAGCTGTGTCGGGAGGCGCTCTGCGGAGAGCTCTGGAATGGAGCCTAAGGAAAAACATTTCAAAACAAAAGTTACCATAGTTTTTCTTCAGAAATGTGAGCAGCATGGAACACAAAAACTACAAGTAAACTCTCAAAAAAATTAATAATAAAGGAAACAATTTCCTGTTTATGTAGGTTTTAGCTGTATTAACTAAGTTTTTTTATTGCCTCGGATTAGTTAGGGAGAGAGACTTAAAGGAATAGTTCATGTTTTAAAAGTGTCTTCAGCTCTGTTCCTTGTGACCCACTCAGAACGTCAAAGTTCAGCAGGAGCCTGTTAATCACTCTTTATTACAGTCAGGTGTGTTGAAGCAGAAAAACAGCTAAAACATACAGGACAGTGGGTTGTGAAAAGTGAAAGATTACCCGTTATAGATTTACTCTTTATTTAGCAGCTTCTAACTCTAAATGCCTGAGTTGGGGTGGGGGGTGGGGGTGTTCCTCACCTTTGCAGTGGGGATCTGGACAATGGGTGCGGGCAGCAGCCCTGGAGCAGATGGATGCATAGCTGAGGGATGCATCGGCCTCAAACCACTCTGAAAAAATGATYGATAAGGTCAATCAATTTTAGATTAATTCATTAATCGATAACTTGCATCCCTATTATCAAGGATTGATTATGGAATAATGGGGAATCAAAATTAGAATAAACACTGTTAAAGAGCTTTATCCTCCTTAAAGAGAACCATGATTAGTTGTACCATTGGACTTTATTTGATAAATGTTTATTTTAACTGTAAAATAAAGACTGTAAAAATATTGTAGGCTGTTTAGTTTTTATAATATCTAAAAATATATTTTAACACGGATGGAGCCATTTTTTATTACACACAAAGTATTCTGGGTAAATGAAGACGTGGATAGGTCCTTGGTGCAAGGCTGCTAGCAGCTATATCCACCCTGAAGGTTAATCTTGGACAATATCTGATGATCGACTCTTTTAAATGAAACCAGAGAGCGTTGACAGAGAGGAGAAGGTAGAAATGACTCAGCCTGKAACTGAAAATATGGMTGGAGGACMWCAKTTTAGCTTGTTTGTCACACTAGCACTGTAATATATTTTTAAATTTTTAGTTTAAAAATGGTAAAAACTGAACATCCTACAGTATTTTTACAGTTAAAATATGTTTATCAAATAAAGTCTAATGTTACCATTAATCACGGATCCCTTTAAGGCTCCTGCATACTCCCTCTGAAGCCGAACAGTCGATGCGCGGTCACATGGTTTTTCGGTGTTCGTTTTCACACACCTTCATAGTCCCTGAGACGCCCCGTGCCGAGCTCCTGGGGAAACCCCTCCCGCTGCAGCATACGCCACTACAGGGAGGTTCCTCCCACTGAAGTCTGCAGTGTGGAAAAATATGTCCAAGACCCGWCACCCGACATCACYCAAWGTTTTTATCAGTCAGATTCCACGGTGCAAAATGCCTGTTTTATCTCCATTCATGAGTTTTTGGCTGTTTGACTCTCTTTATAAATCGCAGCTTCCTACAACAGTTGGCTCTGGAAGCGAGTCGCCTTTTTTTTAAGCGAGTGGTTGAAGCAAAACGCAACGTCTGAGCGCTTTCAGCACAAACACTCCCACGAACTTCTGACCAATCACACAATAAAGTTCATTTGTGTTCTTATGTGAAGGGGGGTAAAAAGTTTGACCCACAGGTTGTGTCAGAAGCTGCCGAAATATCAACGACGCGGAAAGAATGACGCAATTTTCGYCATGAAACTGCTACAATACGAACCCATTTCGGCAGTTTGGAGAGGGTATGCAGGAGCCTTAAGGTGATGTAGTGGATAGATTAATGTGGTCTTACTGCATCGGTGAAGCCGGACTGCTGGTTGGCGTGCTCCAGCTGCTTCTGCAGAGGGATTGATGCTCCTGGGATGTATCCTGCAGCAGAAACACAAATTCACTTTGAAGTGTCTGTGACATGTATATCCACGAAATACAAAAAGTCAAAGAACATATATTTATATTTAAGAAACTTGGCATAATACACATAATTTTACCCTTTATGTCACATAACTGACATGTTTTCTTTTGAACTTGGCTCAGCTGAAGTGAAACAGGAAGTGACATCAAAGGGGAACTCTTTAAGAAGGGAACTCCCTGGTTTTTGTTTATTTAAACAATATTATTTGATCTCTGACTCTCTCATCTCTCTATGATCGTGACTCAAAATAATCTAAAGAAACATCAGATTCTTCTCTACAGGCTGGGTTGTTAGCCATTTTAGCAACACTCTGTTTATATTCAGACATTCCCCTCTGACATCACTTCCTGTTTCTTCACATGCAAATAGCTCAACAACTGTTAATCTCAGCGGTGTGAAATCATTTTTTTACAGTATATTATCAATGTTACCTTTCCAAAAATACATTCGTATTTATTGCAAAAATTTGGTGTCGCAGGCACTTTAAGAACGTCCTGACAGTTTCCTGTCTGCTGTCATTAAACCTCGTTAATCTGAGGTGAGAGGAAAAACCTGAGAGTCCTCTCCATTGAAAATAAAAATGGAGTTTTAATGTCYTCTTTTGAATTCCCCTAATGGGATTTATTTTATTCTTATTACCTTTTTTGTATTTTCTCCTGTGATGATGTGAAATGTTTGTTAGTATTTTCATTTAWGGTTGTTTTTTTAAGCTGCTGTCGAAGCAAATGGCAAAATGTTTTCATTAGAAATTAGTCTAAAAAGGTGATAAAAAAGCGTAAGAAATAAACTCAAGTCGTATTTGAAATAATTCTAGACTCTGTTCTTGATGTATTGAGAAAATGTATGTTTCTTTCAGGCAGTCAGCTGAGTTTGTGGCTCTCTTTATTTCTAAACAATACAATGTAAATCCTGTTTAAGATTAAAATTTGAGCACAGGTCACAGCGACATGACTCACCTGGCTGAGAGGTGAAGTGACCGTGAACAGGATAACCAGCCTGCTGATGAGGGAGGTACTGCATGGCTTGAAACGCAGACGCACCTGCAGGTAAAATATAGTTTAGCAACAATCACACAACTAAATCATTTCTTCAGTACCACCTGAAACACTGCAGGATCTGACTAACAGATCACTTCTGAGAACAACAAAACAAACAAAAAACAACAACACATCTTTACCTCTGATCTGAGAGCTGCTGGCAAAACTGACAGGTACTGAAGGTCCAGGAGCGTAGGAGGAGGGATGCTGGGCCTGMGCTACACCGTACGGCTCATGGACCCCCTGGCTGCCACTGAACTGCCCGTGTTCTGCTGAGCCGGAGCTGAATCCAGGGGTCTGATAATGACGGGCCTAAGATTGAACRAAGAGGTGAAAACACTCGAAAAGCAAAGTCAGCTGACGTTGTCAGGCAAATGGTGTAAAAATGATCTATGAGTTCTGAACTTGTGTTTAGTTGTTAAACAAAAACACAAAATGTGAGTTATTTGAGAGAGTTGAGAAAGTTTTCTTCTTACAGGAATGACGGAAGCTGGGAACAGCTGTTTGCTCCGTTCTCCCAGCAGAGCACCGGGTCGACCGTGGCTGACTGGACTGCCTGAGGCAACAAGGACAGACTGTTTGAACCGATATTAAGAACTCCTGAGGTGGGTTTGATGGTCCTGCATCTCACCTGGAATACTGAGGAGGTGCTGTCCCGGGTGCATGGACAAACTGGGCTGGTAGCTCGCTGATGTCAGGGTTGTGATATCACTAATGAGAAATACAAATTTTAAATAAAAGCAACTTATTGTAGAGCACTTTAACAACATATCGTATCAGATAATTTAAAAATGTCAAACCTCTGCTCCTTTCTGCGCCTCTTTTCTTCTTCGTGGAGGACTTTCTTGAGTTGTAAAAAGAGCTGATGCTTCTCTTCTTGCAGTCCCTGCAGTTTTTCTTCCATCTTCATCACCTGACGTTCACATTCAGGCACAGGAGAAGCAGATCGACCATTAGTATTTAATCACACTTACTTCAAGTGTCAYTAAGAAAGACTCGGAGACGATGACGTTCCCCGACCTGTTCTTTGGTCTCCTCTAATGACATCCTCTCCTCGATTTCTTTCGTCCTCTTTCTCTCCTCCTCTTCCTTCAACTTCTGCTCCATCATTTTATCCACYTCCTCCTCCTCTGAAAAGTTACACAAACACAATAATTAAGCATAAAAAACTTTATATTTAAATATGTTGAAGAATTAGAGATCTGCAGCCAGACCTTGTCTCTTGCGTTCCCTCTCCCTCATGATGTGCTTATGGAGGGCTCGGGCCATCGCGTTAGACAGCTTGGGTCTCTCCAGCAGGGCGGGCATGGTGACRGGCAGTGGAGGGGCCAGCTAATGTTTTTATTAAGGTCACAAAGAGAAAACAATGAAATACATTAAAATATGGAATATCTTTAAGCGCGTTGTGCGAACTTGTGTACACATCAGCATAATGGCTAGCTAAATGCTAGTAGCCTGAGGTACATTTTTTAAAATAAATACTGAAAAGTCTTCAACAAGAATTAAAGCGTTAAGGTTTCAGATATATACCCGTTAAATGAGCAAACTTAGACGAAGAAACATTTCGACTATTCTGTCGAGAGAAAACGTTAGCTAGCTTGTTAGCACGTCATCATTGCGTTACAAATTTTACGATTTCCGGGATTTTTTTTTATTTCAATCTTGCTGAGTGATAATATACTTTAAAATCTTACTTTTTCTTGTTTTGTAAGTCGTTCAAAAAGAAACTAAACGTCCAGTGGTTCTCAGTTTTTATGGTGTAAACCAAAACTTCGGCCCAAAAATATAAACAGAAGGAGCAGACGGTTTTGGGTCCGGGTGATAAAGAAACACTTCCGGTGAGGAGTAGTTCTCCCGAACTGCATTCTGGGAGTCGTAGTTTCTCGTGAAATATAGCTGATGCCTCTCAGTCCTCTTTTTAAAAACCGATATATTACTTTGTATATATGAATTGACTTGTCTAAACGTTTATAGTTTAAGT
>NW_013952625.1:347130-348426 GCF_001266775.1 Austrofundulus limnaeus
TTTTATAAACTTGACTTTGAGGGTCAGTTTAAGTTTTCTTCTTTGCTTTTTGTTGCTCGTTTTCTGGTTAATTCTTGAACATCTTTAGAAGATTTGATTGTTTTAAAAAGGTCTTAACTTTGACCATTGACCATTTAAGAATTAAAAAAGCCTTTAAACCTGAGGGTTGTGCTGACCCATAAACAATACATTTTAAAATGATATTTAGGCATTTTTATACCTGCCTGTCACATAATTAGTTTCCTTATTTTTTAATGCTTTTGCAGAAAAGCACCAAATATAACMATTTGACAAACATTACATGGCATTTTAGCTCCAACAATACTTAAACTTAAATGTTTTGTACAAGTATTAAAGAGGGACACTATCTCAAGTGATAAGGTCCAGGTTCAAAGATCAAGTTCTACTATTCATTCAATAATAGAAAGAAAAACACAAATTAATTTTCATCACATTTTATCAAGCATGGAGAATTGAGAGAAAGAGCCAGAAATGCAGCTGTATACAGAGTTCAAACTGTGTTTCTTAAAAAAAAAAAGACAACTTAAAAAAGAAAAAAAAAAGAAGAAAATTGCACTCAGCTTTACAATACCTTCAGAAAGGAAGCCATCCAAAATTAACAAGAACAACAATCATAGTAGCAGTCAATATAATCACCACCACTGAAAGCAGATGGTTGTGTCRTCTGAATTTTATCACTCCTCACTAAGATCAGACGCAGGGCAGCAAATATTCATATGCTTAAATGGCTGGAGAATAAAACCAAAAAATAATCATCTAGACATGTTTTCCGAAGAAACAACTGCTGCAAAACAGTTATCCTTTACCTCCACTAGTCTAAACTACAAACCTTTAACCGATAAGATTAATCTAAACACCAAACAATATTCTGCAAAGTCCACTAAACTGGACACTAATTATTAAGATTATAGTAGGCAACAGCTGATTAAAACCAACATAGCTTAAGATTATCACATTATTCCTTCTGTGTTTTTATATTAAACTATAATCAATAATGACAATAGAGAAATAACTGGCCTTGAGACCACTGGTTGAGGGGTCGTTACTGAAAACTGGASAAAATACAATTCAGACTGCAGAAGAAGAAGAAGAAGTGATGTAGGAGTGATGAAAGTGCGTTTGATGTTTTCACTCTAGAAACTCTTAAGCTGCTGAGCTGGATTTTTAATATTTAAATGACTGAACGATGGAGGTCTCAGGTGGAGGTCATAGAAGAGGAGGGGGTATGTGTGTCTGTGTGTGTGTGTGTGTGTGTGTGTGTGTGTGTGTGTGTGT
>NW_013952625.1:348826-358039 GCF_001266775.1 Austrofundulus limnaeus
TGTGTGTGTGTGTGTGTGTGTGTGTGTGTCTGTGTGTGTGTGTCTGTGTGTGTGGGGGGGGGGTCAGATTTCCCTTTGGCTGCTCCCGTACACGCTCTCGTCACTGTAGGCGATGTAGAGGAAAAAGTCCTCCTCGTGGTGCTCCTGGGGAAGACGACAGGATGGTTAGGACAGTGTGGGAGAGAAGCAGTGAAGCTGTGCAGCTTTGTTGTTAGGGCTGCTAAATCAAATTTATTTTAGCCTTTTATTTATCATGTCATTCCCTCAAACATACACAGACTGCTGCTTTGACTCAACGTTTGAGAAATCCTTGAATCTCCTGTGGTAGCCATGTGGCACTGCCTAAATGCTTGTTGGTACAAAGGTCCGCCTATTTACACAAAGCTCCTCCCTGGAGCTCAGTCTGCAGCTGAGCTCCCACCCCTCCCCTACACAGCTCCACCAGATTTACAAAACATTTTAAAAATGAAGGATGTTCATGATTTCATTGCAAAACAAAGCTTCATAATGATCAGTATGGCTTATTCACAAAAAAGTTAAATATTCACATTTATATATGAGAGRATGACTGGGAGATACACTGCTCAAAAAAATAAAGGGAACACTCAAATAACACATCCTAGATCTGAATGAAGGAAATATTCTCATTGAATACTTTGTTCTGTACAAAGCTGAATGTACTGACAGCATGTGGAATTGTTTGTCAATCAGTGTTGCTTTCTAAATGGTCAGTTTGATTTCAAAAAAAGTTTGATTTGCTCAGAGTTAGATTGTGTTGCATAAATGTTCCCTTTATTTTTTTGAGCAGTGTATATTACAGGGCTGAAACGACTCTGTACTCACTCTGGTTCTTTAGAAAATGTACTTAAGGTTCAACTGTATCCTGAGTTGCCATAAAAAAAAAAAAAAAAAAAAAAAAAAAAAACAAAAAGAAAAAAAACAGATGTTGCTTCTTTTTTTTTAATTTAACAAAATACAACGCTCCTACAAAACGAGCTGAAGTGGGAATATTGGAAATGGTAGGAGGTTCTTAAAGAGACAGGCTAATTTCAACACGTTTAGACAAACTATAATGTAAAGTCAAATTTATTTTTGATTTTTACAGGGTTTTAACAACAGAAAGTAACAGTTAGTTGATTGTGGTATAGAATAGGGATGTCCTGATCAGATTCTCAGTATTGGTGGCAGATATGGACATTTTTTGAAAATCGGGTAGAATCGGATTTAGTCATGTGATCGGGCCGATCCAGTTTTCAGAATCATCCTGCTTTACAGCTGCCGTTAAGAAGTCAAGACGCACACAAGTATGTAACCATGTCCACAGTGTGGGAACACTTTTCAATGGAAAAAAATGATGCTGAAACTGCAKCTTGCAAAATCTGCAAACTGGATGTTTCTCGTGGTGGGAAGAGCAGGACTCACTTGTGGTTCCCAACTCTGGTCCTCAACTATCCAGCATGTTTKACWTGTTTCCCTGCTCTTCAGCAGGTCTTCAGAAGATTGTTAATCACACATTCACTCAAACCAGAGAAACCTCGACAAATCACTGCTTTAGATGTTTACAAACACCTCAAGAGCTTCTCTGAGCTTGATGAAACATTTTCAAAATATAATATTGATTCAGTTTTATTTTTTTAGTRTTGCCTCTGGAAGCCATTGATTCTTTGCCATTTATTTGTAAATGATAAATCAGATAACATGTATTAAAGCAGTGATTCTCAATCCTGGTCCTCAAGGACTCCTTTCCTGCATGTTTAGATGTTTCCCTGATTTGACACATCTGGTTTGAATGAATGAGAGATTAACAATCTTCTGAAGACCTGCTGAAGAGCAGGGAAACAAGTCAAACATGCTGGATAGCTGAGGACCAGGATTAGGAACCACTGTGTTATCAGATCGGTATTGGAAAGACTAATCATTAAAAAAAATCGGATTGTATCGGGAGCCAAAAAATCTGGATCGGAACATCGCTAGTATAGAAYTGAAATATGTGCCTGGAAAATAATACCCCCTTTRGTGACAAGTCTGAACTTAGGACCCTTACCTGGTACAACAGACCCATGGTGGCTGAGGTGGGTGGAATGACGTTGTTTACGAAGAAGAAGAGCGCATCTTCGGCTCGCAAGTGGATTCTTTTCCGAATTAGGAAGTAAAACTGACCCACTGTGGTTGGAGAAAGATTGTTTAGTTGGAGAAATTATTAGACTTATAAAACACAAACAAACAAACTGCAACAAATACCTGTCAAATCAGAGGGGACAAGATATTTCTTCTTGTCCAGATCTCCTATTCTTGCTTTAGGAGCTTTCTCCACAATTACCTACAAGAGAAAAGAAAAACAAAATGTTTTTAAATCAAATCTATGAATTATTTCAGTGTATGTGTTTGAGTGAGACTCTACGACTGTACGTCTCTCAGGAACAAAAGGATCTGTGAAAGTACAAATCTGTCAGGACAGGTTTGAAATAAAAATGTTCAAAAAGTAAATTTTGAAACTCAAATAAGTGACGGTCAGAAATAACATGGTTTGATCAAAACACTTGTGCTTAGTGAGGAAAATGTAAAGAGAACAAATAAACTATTTCAGGCCCATTTTCCTCTAAAAATAGGACTAAAAAGGAGTATCTACGCAAAAAAAGGCTAACAGGATCTGATCCTTTCAGAGCCTGAGTGATTCATCAGAGCAGAAATCCTCAACAAGAAACTCAACAAAATTAAATTAAATTAAAAATAATAATAATGAAAACCTGACAACAAACAGCCAAAACAAGCAATGATTTGCTTAAAACTGTGTATAATTACAGGCCAAATATTCCTAGGAAAAAAAAAAAACAAGTTTCATCTTAAGATCATCTTATAATCAAAAAAATATATGAAATATATTTTTTAAATAGGTTACAAAGCTGTTACACTCGTGTTGAGAACGACTCTCAGCTACCACCAGACCAAATTTTAGCTCAACATCTGTAAATATGACTGAATTATATGTATGTACGTGTCAGTTAATGTGGATTAGCTGTGKCAGCCATTTTGAACTGGGTTAGCTCCAGAAGCTAATCAGACCTGAACGTACATCGAAATATTGTCTCCTGAAAGTTTCATTCAAATCCACCCACCGGTTCATGAGATACTTTGTGAAAAGAGTTACTGTTGACTGCAAATCTTGATCTTGCGCAATCTGTTGGCACTCAGTATGTGTGGACCAGCCTGAACAACCACTGGACTGAGCTGCAGCAGTTTGTGTTTATAAAGGTCAGTTTGAAGGAGTTTGCAAACAGACATGGACCAAAAAATAAAAACAACCCAATTCTGAACTTTCAGCAGCGGTTGGTAAAAACGGAAAACTCAAAGTTTAGTCTGACAGGCAGCCGAATGTACGTAAACCCAGCTAAGCAATAACATAAACGCTGTGTGCAACATTAGACTGGTTCATTTCTAACAGCTGCGGGTCACTTCAGCTATTTCTTTCACATGCATGTTTATCTTCAATATTTAGTAACAATATGCCTCCTTAAGTTACCCCAGCTCTAATCTGAATCTAAGCCTTATTTAAATGTTTGCTATGGTTTTTCAATCCTCATTGCTAATCATTCCTTAATTTATTACCTTTACCCTGGGATGGCCATCAAATTTAGCCAACAAGTACATAGTTTAGTTTTTATAAAAGCAGGGGCACTTATTTCATTTATGTCAGAAAAAAAGACCAATCCAAAATGGAGCAGGAAGAAATAACAAACGTAATAAATCCTAATCCAAAGTATTTCCTTTGAAAAGGTCTTAAGAAATTTACATTGAAAAAGGAACAAGAAATAAAATTTAGAACATATATGCTCACTGAAAATAACACCAACATCCTCTTATTGGGTCAGKGTTTGAGTTGAAGATGACTCTCAGCTAACTGCCATGCATAATTTTAGCTTAGCGTCTAGGCCTGTCACAATAACAAATTTTGCTGGGCGATTAATTGTTTCAAAAATTATTGCGATAAGCGATAATATCACCTGGTGACCATTTTACAACTAATAATTATAAAAACGTAATATGTAAGTGTAATAAATCAATAAACTTTGATTTTTAAATCTCTCTCTCCCTCTCTCTCAAACGTTTCTTTAGTTTGTTATTGCTACCAGCTCTCACGCTAACGCGACTGTTTACTCCTCCCACACTAAGAAAACAGGAGGGGAGGAGTCAGCTGAGCCCCTGTGTAGAGGAGCAGAAAGGGAGAGAGAAGAAGTGAACGAACAAGCAGGAAAATGAAACTTATCATCCTCATTTTTTTTACCGACCTCAAACTAATTTATTGTGCATCGCGACAGGCCTATTAGAGTCAGTAAAAATGACAGTGTTACAGTAATTTAGCTGTGGCGGCCATCTTGAATTAGGTTGACTCTGAAAAGTTATTCGGCAGCAGATCACGAGATATTTTGCTAACAGACAGAGTTAATGGCAAAGATCTTGCGCAATCACTTTTTGCTTGTTGGCAAACACTTTCAGCTACTACCACACCAAAATCTAGCTGAAAAACAAAGTTTTAGCCACTTTTGTGTGATCTAAAAACAGCATGTTGTGTTGGCTATTTTGAACCAGGATGACTCCAAAAGTTGACGAGTTCTAGATTAACTTTAAACGTTTCACTGGAATATTTGAGATATTTTGCTAACAAAGAGTTGACTACAAATTAAGTTTACTGCACAATCTGTTTGGTGAGTTGGCAAGCACTTTCAGCTATATCATCACAAGGCTTTAGCCACTTTTGGTGACTTTTCATTGAAATCCTTCCAGTGGTTGATGAGACATTTAATGAGCAGACACACGCCTCTCTCTGATAACAGTTTGATTCTCAGTGGTTTAATGCAGCCTCCAGGTGTGTTCTCTGACAGCAGATCGTAAATAAAGGTGGATGAACAGACATGAAGCTTTGACCCACACAGCCTCGTTGGGTCAGAGCAACAGAAAGAATGAGTCAGAGCAGCTTATACCCAAAAAACCTGAATGGCGTAAACAACTAGCTTGTTTGTTTACAATGAATATTTTAAGGTGTGCCGCTGTTTGCGTTCAAATATACAACCCAAAACCAAGCAGGCTGCCAGGAATATTACTGCCTTTAAGCATTGTAGGCTTTAAATAAACCCAAACCCTGATTAATGACACCAACTTATAGTGATTACCTGGCCTGTTCAATGCGGCCGCAGGTCCTGACTAACCTCTGTCGTCGTTAGCCAACAATGTTTACCATCGTGGCAGGCGACAAGAATAACCACAGCGATTTGGCTTTAGTTCAGAATTATCACATTTGTTCAGCATAATTACTTTACTTAATTTCGTAAACATACACGAAACAAAACTAGCCTTTTAAAAAAAAGGCTCTTGATTGGAAATCCCGCTAGCCCATGCTAGCAGCTAGCTACACTGAGAGCTACTTACAGGAACCCTGTCCGGATACTTCTTCCTTATTTTCTCGCCCTCGGACCTCCTCTTCTCGAATGGATGCTCCTCTTTGTACTGAAACTTCATCGTTAAAAGGGATGACAGACGACGAGTCGGCCACTCCTGAGATTCGTAGGGCAGATGTGCGCTCAAGGAACGACTGAAAACCCGCTGACAAACACGGGCGAYGTTAGCTAGCTTTAGCTCGCTACACAGCTGTTTTTCCTAGTGCGATTGTGGCGGAGGGATACTACGACGAACACGACGCGGTCTAGTTCGTAAAGCGTAACCCGACTTCTTTCCTATAAAACAAAGTTAGATTTCATATTATTTACCCTAATTTATTTTAAATAAATTTATTGTTCCCAGTTCGGAGTTCTCCGAGGTACTATTTTATTTTTACGAACCCTTGGCCACGGTGCGCGCATGAAGACGAGAGAGGCTCGTGAGGCGGCGTCTGTCCTTGTCATATGACCGAGGCCCAACAGTAGCCTTTGAGGAAGGAAAACAAACAAAACAAAAAATCCTAACAAGTCAGGAATACTCTCACTTGTCTTTTACTCATGAAATACACTGAGGTAAATCAGTAGGAGAGGTCACACTTCTTAAGTTACTTTAAATCCACAAATTTTCCCCTATGAGCTGATTTAATTTCCCTTTAGGATTTAATGGAATCTGTTAAATTTAATGAAAGATTAGGTGTAGATCCCTGGCTGCCATCCATATGATCACTTCCTGGTTTTCTCAAAAACAACTAACCTGTCAGTCTGACTCAACCTATTCATGTGACTTCCTTGAACTCACATCTCAGGACACAAAAAGGCATCTCAGGTTAGGTACTGTAGAACAAAAATGAAAGTAAAATAATTAAGCTACTTGAAACCAGAAAGTATTTATTAGGAGGTGCAGTGGAGTTTCAAGCCTTTAGTAATAAATCATCTCCCGGCATCAAAACTTTATTTCTCATGCATATCATCTCTTTACTAAGACTTAAGACACGTTATCTCTTCTGTAGGTTTATTTCTGCTAATACTTCTATATTTTTTGGTAAATATTCCCTTTTTCTTGCAGTTTTGCCCTAATTCTGAACTTCCTCTTCTGACTATCAAATGTTTTCATCATTAGAACCACATTCAGCACCACAAACAGCTGAGTCATACACACAAAAGAAGTATAGAGTTTAAAAAAACAGCTCCCATTTAACAGTTTGTTTCCAGCTGCCTGTTCAACATGAACATTACGTGCAGAATATCCTCGAAGTATGATAGGGCTCGCTTTTATCTCTAAAAGCGCAAGGAGGAAAAAAAAGGTGCATTTGTTGATCCGTAAAATACATTTTTTAGAGACACAAATAGGAGCAAAGCCATTATTTCCTTGAGGCGTTATTAAAGCATATTGAGGACATAAAACTTTAAAACATACATCATAAACGCCACTTTGATGGTCATTAAAAGCAGCACGATTGCTTAATTTGTCTAGAATCAGACTTAAACAAGTGTTTGATGTATTAAAAATGAAAACGGGTTGAAAA
Source organism: Austrofundulus limnaeus (assembly GCF_001266775.1). Lineage (NCBI taxonomy): Eukaryota > Metazoa > Chordata > Actinopteri > Cyprinodontiformes > Rivulidae > Austrofundulus > Austrofundulus limnaeus. The sequence continues at coordinate 355,785 of NW_013952625.1, forward strand.
AAGAAAAAAAATTATAAAAGCTGGAGAGTTTCATTTGAGTCCGCAGAAACAAAAAGCTCCAACAGGAGCTGAGAACTCGGCGCAGTTCCTAACTTCACCACACGGTGGCAGCAAATCACACAAACTGAATTTTTTTTGCTTGTTWACCCACCAATCTGTAAACAAAACACAACTTAGACATGAAAAATAAGGGGGACGGATTATTAATATTAGAAGAAAAGAAGCTGATAAATAACTTTGATACTGACAAGTGTTTTATTAGTATCACAGACATGGAGACAGAGCCGATAAGAAGCCGCTGTGAGCTCTGATGAGACCAATGTTGTTCAGAAGGCATTTTAAGACCAAGAGTGGAGTTGAGGGGGAGGGAGGATGGTGTTATAGCTGAACCCATACAATCAAAAAGGTGGTAACGGAGAAGGGAGGGGGGTGCAAATTTGAGTCGAACAGAAAATCTGCAACAAAACAGGAGGAAATTAAGTGCAATAGCCTTTAGATGAAACCAAGACCAAATGACCAAAAAAAAAGGGGGGGGGGGGAAAGAGGGGCAAAAAGTCATGACTGTAAAATTCATCATATATTGTGATAAACAATCAGATATGTAAACAGCGGCACGGCAGTCCACTTCTCGTTGAGCTGTTCTTTTTTTTTTTTTTGGTCTTATCACAAAAGGTGGAGTTTGATTTTTTTTTTGACTTGGAGAAAAAAAATTATGTCGATGTTTTGTTGCAAGCAAAGTTCATCAATAASATTAATTAAATAAATCCATTCTCGGGGAGAAAAACAAGTACTTGAGGAATAAATCATTCAGTGTAGGGATTATAAAAATAGAACATAAAAGGGGGTAAAAAGTTTATTTTTTCCTAACTCGTTCTCTCAGAGGATGAGACAGATCGATGAGTTCTCAGCAGCAGCAGRAGTGAAATGATGATCAAAAAGCAGGAAAAAATATTGTTTTTGTTGCTTCTTCTTTAAAACGTCTCCAATCAATCTGAAAATTCTCCACTCACCCAGTCAGTATCAGGAGCTGTAAGGCAGAGAGGCTCCTTTTTATGTTTTGGGGGAAAAAAAARAAAAAGATTGAAGAAGGTAAGAGGAAAAAACTGGCTCCCTCTCCTTTCCCCAGTAGTTTATTTATTTTCCTTTCCGCGGGGGTGATCCCGTACTGTTCATCCCCAGTTAGGCGCTCGCCCCTAACCTCGTCTCCCAGAGAGATGTCTGAGAGAGGGCTGGCGGGTCGCCTGGGTGGGAGCGGAGGGCAGGGAGGGGACCAGCAGCAGAGAGAGGAYGAGGCTGATCAACAACACCTCTTCTGTTCGGCCGATCACCAGAGCCGGTGCTGGTGGAGGTTTCGACTGAGGACGGAGCGGACGTCAGCGGTGAACCTGTGGGACACGGAGCAGCAGGTGGAGAATTAATGACAATCTGTCAGCTGATGGTTGCAAATCTCATTTTCCTCTTTAGCCTGGTTAGCATTAAGCAGGCTAACTACAGCAGTGTGCAGAAAACAGCTTATTTCTTTATAATTTACTTCCATTAAGTCAAAGTTTCTTCTGTACCTTTAAAGTAGTCTAGAACAAAACTTCTTGTTTTCTGTCTTTTCATTTTTCGTGGGATAAATTTTTTTCCTTTTTAACCCTTTTCTGCCCAATTTTACCTGACCACAGCAGCATATTGTGCTGTATGTGCCTAAAAAATAGGGAATGTATGGAAACACTGGACAAAAACTATGATCTTGTGGCAACAAGAACTTTTTTTTAATCCAATGTCAGCGTGAAGAAATGCAGGAAAAAAGTAATGTCAGAGCTAAAAAACTAATCAAAACTAAAACAATCTATATCAGATGAACAATACCTGAGAGTCATGTCTTTAAAACAAGTGGAAATTTTCAACAAAGACATGAAACAGTCCGTTCTGCCTCTGTTGATTGTTTCTAATAAAAAAGTATTTAAAGGGATCCACGATTAGTTGTAACATTAGACTTTATTTGATAAACATGTATTTTAACTGTAAAATAAAGACTGTAAAAATACTGTAGGTTGTTTAGTTTTTATAATTTTTTAAAATATATTTTAACACGGACGGAGTCATTTTATTTACACACAAAGCATTCTGGGTAAATGATGACGTGGATAGGTCCTCGGTGCGAGCGAGCTATATCCACCCTCAGCCTGTCAGCCTTTGTGCTAGCGCCGAGCTAATACATTTATATGGTGATAGCGTTGGGGCTAATGCTAAAGCTAACAGGCTAAGCT